>NW_011475488.1:0-901 GCF_000754665.1 Bison bison bison
CCCCGACCAAGTCCTCTGCATTGTGGAAAACTGTGTCAGCTTCCCTCAGTCCCCTGAGCTTGCCCTCTATGTCATGGGGCTTGTGTGCACTTGTCTTTGCTCACCAGGCTTTCCTATATTTCGTCAGGCTTGTGTGCACTTATTTCATCTCACAGTCTGCCCATTATGTGGTGGGATTTGTGTGTTCTTATTTTGGCTCTTCAGCCCACCCTTTTTGCCACGGGGCTTCTAGGGGCTTTTCTCCATTGCCTGAGCCTGCCATCTGGTTGGGGCCACAGTCCGTGAACTGTTTACAGGCTGAGAAGTTCATATTTCTCTCTTTTAAGCCCTCTAAGTTCCTGCTTTGTCCGGTTTTTGAAGACTCCACAGCTCCCCCATGGGTCTGTCTAAAAGGGACTTTCCCTGTGCACAGGAACTCCTATTTTAGGACTCCTTCCCTCCCTTGGGGCACAAGCTCCTATCCAGAAATTCTCAGTCTTTTTCTTTTTATTGTCTCCATCTTCTCTCCTGGATGATCTCTTTTAAAGGATGTCACCATTATCTTTTTTACATTCCACCATAGTTTTGCCTCTGGTCAAACAACAGGGAGGGAACACAGCCCCATCCATCAATTGAAAATCGGATTAAAGATTTACTGAACATGAACCTGCTCAGCAGAATAAGACTCAGTTTCACCCTCAGTCAGTCTCTCCCATCAGGAAAAAACTAACCAAAGTGATCACATGGACCACAGCCTTGTCTAACTCAATGAAACTATGAGGCATGCCATATAGGGCCACCCAAGATGGATTGGTCATAGTGGAGAGTTTTGACAAACGTGGTCCACTGGAGAAGGAAATGGCAAACTACTTCAGTATTCTTGCCTTGAGAACCTCATGAAAAGGCAAAAAGATAGAACAGT
>NW_011475489.1:0-452 GCF_000754665.1 Bison bison bison
CTTGACAAGGCCAGCTGAGCTGCGTGATTCCTGCCTGGTCACCTGCTTGATTATTGCGAGTTGAGCAGCATGATTCGTCACTGCTGAGCTCCATGCTTATTGCCTGCTGATTGCGTGGTTCGTGTCTGCTCAGCTCTTTGAGTATTGCCTCCTGAGATCCCTGTTCGGGCGCCACCTGTCTGGGACCAGCCCCAGGTGATCCAGGGTATTCGAAGGAGAGATAGCCTAGGCGACTATTTATATGGTAATAAGAGATGTCAAGAATAATAGTATGAGGAGAGCTCTGTAGGAAAATTCGGTGGAGAAAAGAGACTGAGTAGCTTGGTTTACACGGGAGACCAATCAAACTTCAAGACAAGAAGTTTGCACCACTTCATTAGGCCACAGGTGCTCTCTCGAATAGCGGAAGGTGCCTCACCCTAGACACCTTCTCGAGTGGGTTTTAGCAGCCC
>NW_011475489.1:4678-5233 GCF_000754665.1 Bison bison bison
TCAGTGCCTGCAGAGTCACGTGATCAGGGCCTGCTGAGCTGCGTGATTCCTGCCGGCTCATCTGCATGAAAATTGCCAGCTGAGCTGCGTGATTCCTGTCGGCTCATCTGCTTGACAAGGCCAGCTGAGCTGCGTGATTCCTGCCTGGTCACCTGCTTGATTATTGCGAGTTGAGCAGCATGATTCGTCACTGCTGAGCTCCATGCTTATTGCCTGCTTATTGCGTGGTTCATGTCTGCTCAGCTCTTTGAGTATTGCCTCCTGAAGTCCCTGTTCGGACGCCACCTGCCGGAGACCAGCCCCAGCTGATCCAGGGTATTCGAAGGAGTGATGGCCTAGGCGACTATTTATATGCTAATCAGAGATGTCAAGAATAATAGTATGAGGATAGGTCAGTAGGAAAATTCGGTGGAGAAAAGAGACCGAGTAGCTTGGTTTACGAGGGAGACCAATCAAACTTCAAGACAAGAAGTTTGCACCACTTCCGAGGGCCGAAGGTGCCCTCTCGAATTGCTGGACGTGCCTCACCCTAGACAAATTGTCGAGTGGGTCTTA
>NW_011475490.1:0-500 GCF_000754665.1 Bison bison bison
GTTATTGATATTTCTCCCGGCAATCTTGATTCCAGTTTGTGCTTCTTCCAGCCCAGTGTTTCTCATTATGTACTCTGCATATAAGTTAAATAAGCAGGGTGACAACATACAGCCTTAACGTATTCCTTTTCCTATTTGGAACCAGTCTGTTGTTCCATGTCCAGTTCTAACTGTTGCTTCCTGACCTGCATACAGGTTTCTCAAGAGGCAGGTCAGGTGGTCTGGTATTCCCATCTCTTGAAGAATTTTCCAGTTTATTGTGATCCACACAGTCAAAGGCTTTGGCATAGTCAATAAAGCAGAAATAGATGCTTTTCTGGAACTCTCTTGCTTTTTCGATGATCCAGCAGATGTTGACAACTTGTTCTCTGGTTCCTCTGCCTTTTCTAAAACCAGCTTGAACATCAGGAAGTTCACGGTTCACATATTGCTGAAGCCTGGCTTGGAGAATTTTGAGCATTACTTTACTAGCGTGTGAGATGAGTGCAATTGTGTGGTAG
>NW_011475491.1:0-502 GCF_000754665.1 Bison bison bison
CAGGATAAACCCAAGGTGAAACACCCCAAGACACATATTAATCAAATTAACAAAGATCAAACACAAAGAACAAATATTAAAAGCAGCAAGGGAAAAACAACAAATAACACACAAGGGAATTCCCATAAGGATAACAGCTGATCTTTCAATAGAAACTCTTCAAGCCAGGAGGGAATGGCAAGACATACTTAAAGCGATGAAAGAAAATAACCTACAGCCCAGATTATTGTACCCAGCAAGGATCTCATTCAAGTATGAAGGAGAAATCAAAAGTTTTTCAGACAAGCAAAAGCTGAGGTAATTCTGCACCACCAAACCAGCTCTCCAACAAATACTAAAGGATATTCTCTAGACAGGAAACACAAAAATGGTGTATAAATTCGAACCCAAAACAATAAAGTAAATAGGCAACGGGATCATACTTATCAGTAATTACCTTAAACATAAATGGGTTAGAATGCCCCAACCAAAAGACAAAGACTGGCTGAATGCATACAAAAAC
>NW_011475492.1:0-633 GCF_000754665.1 Bison bison bison
GGCAGTTTGTGGAGTTCTCTTTATTGTGGCGTTTCCTCGCTGTGTGTGGGTTTGTACAGGTGGCTTGTCAAGGTTTCCTGGTTAGGGAAGCTTGTGTTCGTGTTCTGGTGGGTGGAGCTGTATTTCTTCTCTCTGGAGTGCAATGAAATGTCCAGTAATGAGTTATGAGATGTCTATGGTTTTGGGGTGACTTTGGGCAGCCTGTATCTTGGAGCTCAGGGCTGCGTTCCTTTGTTGTTGGAGAATTTGCTTGGTATGTCTTGCCCTGGAACTTGTTGGCCCTTGTGTGGTGCTTGGTTTCAGTGTCGGTATGGAGGCATTTGATGAGCTCCTGTCAATTAATGTTCCGTGGAGTCAGGAGTTCCCTGGAGTCAGGGTTTGGACTTAAGCCTCCTGCTTCCAGTTATCGGTCTTATTTTTACAGTAGTTTCAAAACTTCTCCTTCTATACAGCACCATTAATAAAACATCTACTTTGAAGATGAAAAGTTTCTCTACTGTGAGGGTCACTCAGAGAGGTTCACAGCATTACATGGAGAAGAGAAGTGGGAGGAGGGAGTTAGCGGTGACCCAAATGAGATGAGGTGGAATCAATAGTGGAGAGAGTGGGCTAGCCAGTAGTCACTTCCTTATG
>NW_011475493.1:0-633 GCF_000754665.1 Bison bison bison
TGCAGCCATGAAATTAAAAGACGCTTACTCCTTGGAAGGAAAGTTATGACCAACCTAGATAGCATATTGAAAAGCAGAGACATTACTTTGCCAACAAAGGTTCGTCTAGTCAAGGCTATGGTTTTTCCTGTGGTCAAGTATGGATGTGAGAGTTGGACTGTGAAGAAGGCTGAGTACCGAAGAATTGATGCTTTTGTACTGTGGTGTTGGAGAAGACTTTTGAGAGTCCCTTGGACTGCAAGGAGATCCAACCAGTTCATTCTGAAGGAGATCAGTCCTGGGATTTCTTTGGAAGGAATGATGCTGAAGCTGAAACTCCAGTACTTTGGCCACCTCGTGCGAAGAGCTGACTCATTGGAAAAGACTCTGATGCTGGGAGGGATTGGGGGTAGAAGGAGAAGGGGACGTCAGAGGATGAGATGGCTGGATGGCATCACTGACTCAATGGACGTCAGTCTGAGTGAACTCCCGGAGTTGGTGATGGACAGGGAGGTCTGGCGTGCTGCGATTCATGGGGTCACAAAGAGTCGGACATGACTGAGCAACTGATCTGATCTGATCTGATCTACTGGTTTTCCACACATATTTTTATATATTTATTTGTTTTTTATTTCTTGTTAAGTGCATGAATCC
>NW_011475494.1:0-502 GCF_000754665.1 Bison bison bison
GGTTTGCCATTCCCTTGGCCAGTGGACCACATTCTGTCAGATGTCTCCACCATGACCCTCCCGTCTTGGGTTGCCCCAAAGGCATGGCTTAGTTTCACTGAGTTAGACAAGGCTGTGGTCCTAGTGTGATTAGATTGACTAGTTTCCTGTGAGTATGGTTTCAGTGTGTCTGCCCTCTGATGCCCTCTGCAACACTTACCGTCTTACTTGGGTTTTCTTACCTTGGGCATGGGGTATCTCTTCACAGCTGCTACAGCAAAGTGCAGCCACTGCTCCTTACCTTGGACGAGGGGTATCTCCTCACTGCCGCCCTTCTGACCTTCAACGTGGCATAGCTCCTCTAGGCCCTCCTGTGCCCACGCAGCTGTGGCTCCTTGGACGTGGGGTTGGCCCTCCCGGCTGCCACCCCTGGCTTCGAGCGTGAAGTAGCTCCTCCCAGCCGCTACCCCTGGCCTCTGGTGTGGGGTAGCTCCTCCCGGCCGCCGCCCCTGACCTCGGACAT
>NW_011475495.1:0-413 GCF_000754665.1 Bison bison bison
TAAGATAACAGAAGGTTTATTCCAAAGACTGTCCTTAGGTAGGATACATTATTGGTATATAATCCTAAGGAATGTGGAGAAAGAAAAAAGTTTGTCCTTTCTTCCTCCTTGAGAATTTCAGACCCCTCTCTCCTTGGGGACCCCTAGACTCCCTATCAACCTGTCTAGGAACTGACTCTATCATTCCCCCCTTTTCTTTTAGGAGTAATTATGTTGCCTAGGGAAAAAGGGCGTCATTCTCATTCCATAACTACTTCCGAGCTGACAAGGGGTGTTGTCCTTAAATTGGTGAGGCAACATATTCTCCTAATCCTCATATTGAGGATATCTGATCCAGGGGCCCCAAATAGTAGCTGGAGGAAGCTACAGCAGTAGCAGGAGTTTGAGCAACCATTTGTAACTGAAAAGCTTTC
>NW_011475495.1:4700-5113 GCF_000754665.1 Bison bison bison
AGACAGACGTTACACCAAAAGCTTTTCCTTCCTGGTCGGACTTAGTCTGTCCCTTACCGACGCAGGCACCGTACTTGTCCCTCCCGGTTCTACCACCGAGATGGGGTGGGGATGTACCAGGGGTAGACTTGATAGCATCCCTACTTGACGTCCAGCTCTTCACCCTTAACCTTGCTTGCCTCTGATGTCACCCGGGGTGAATCAGAGTAACCTTCCGGAATGCCTCCCAAGCTAAGACCGCTGTAGGAAACATTCGTCACCTGAGTGCCTGTGCACGACCCTGAGTATTTCCTGACTGCAATAAGGCCGACATGAACATAAAACTGAGATGTTCTTTCCAAGCATCACCACACCAGTATAACAGCCTCCTCTGATCCACTAAGAGCCGGTGTTACCAAAGAAAAAAAACCCAT
>NW_011475496.1:0-529 GCF_000754665.1 Bison bison bison
GCGGGATCGAGCTTCAGGAGTCCCCCTGGAAATTCTCGAGCATATACCCCCAAAACCAGAGTCTGCCTACTTTCTGCTTTGTGCTTTCACCTACACCTCTGACTTTATGGGGGGCTGTCCCCCACTACCTCTATCTGAAAAAAGAGTTAGCTTACAGTTCCAGTTAATAATTCCTGGGTGTGACAGTGTTTAACCTACAAACTCCTTTGGAAATCCTCTAGCCTACCTGAATAGGTTTTTCCGGCCACATGTGATTGTTCAGAGCCTCCCAACTGTGAGAGGCAGGAGATGTTCTAAACTGTCTAAACACAGATTCTTTTGAGTAGTTAAAAGATTGATTAGAAATTGTATTGGTGAAGGGATTTTCACTTGTTGGGTCAATGTTTGCTGCTAAGTTTCCATATCCCTTACCTGCTGTGTCCCTGGCAGTGTATTGATTAATATAATTGGTTAAGTAGTAGCTTTAATGTTTGTAACCTGGGACCCTTGAGTTAATTCTTTTTCTTGTTATAGCCCACCACATCTTTGC
>NW_011475497.1:0-730 GCF_000754665.1 Bison bison bison
CTGTGGTTTTTCCTGTGGTCATGTATGGATGTGAGACTTGGACTGTGAAGAAGGCTGAGCGCCGAAGAATTGATGCTTTTGAACTGTGGTGTTGGAGAAGTCTCTTGAGAGACTGCAAGGAGATCCAACCAGTTCATTCTGAAGGAGATCAGCCCTGGGTGTTCTTTGGAAGGAATGATGCTAAAGCTGAAACTCCAGTACTTTGGCCACCTCATGTGAAGAGTTGACTCATTGGAAAAGACTCTGATGCTGGGAGGGATTGGGGGCAGGAGGAGAAGGGGACGACAGAGGATGAGATGGCTGGAGGGCATCACCGACTTGTTGGACGTGAGTCTGAGTGAACTCCGGGAGTTGTTGA
Organism: Bison bison bison; assembly: GCF_000754665.1. Taxonomy (NCBI): domain Eukaryota; kingdom Metazoa; phylum Chordata; class Mammalia; order Artiodactyla; family Bovidae; genus Bison; species Bison bison. The sequence goes on from NW_011475497.1 coordinate 359, forward strand.
TGGACAGGGAGGCCTGGCGTGCTGCGATTCATGGGGTCACAAAGAGTCAGACAAGACTGAGCGACTGAACTGAACTGAACTGATGAACTATTTTAACCTTCTTCTAAAAAGAATATTGCTAAATTCCTTTCTGGAGAGTTTTAATAATTATGCCATGGATCTAAAAGTATTCTTATTTCACTGTACTCTTGGTAGCACCGAGGATTTTGTTTTTCACATTTGCATTATTCACAAGCAAAAGATAAGTTATATTTTCACTTTAACTTGTCTATTAGTGAGGTTGGACATGTTTTTCATATTAGCCTGCAATTGTTTCTTCTTCATTGAGGTAAAATTTATATACAGTGAAATGCATAGATTTTTTTTTTCCCC
>NW_011475498.1:0-515 GCF_000754665.1 Bison bison bison
TGTATTACATTGATTGATTTGTGGATATTGAAGAATCCTTGCATCCCTGGGATAAAGCCCACTTGGTCATGATGTATGATCTTTTTAATATGTTGTTGGATTCTGTTGGCTAGAATTTTTTTTAAGGATTTTTGCATCTATGTTCATCAGTGATATTGGCCTGTAGTTTTCTTTTTTGTGTGTGGCATCTTTGTCTGGTTTTGGAATTAAGGTGATGGTGGCCTCATAGAATGAGTTTGGAAGTTTACCTTCCTCTGCAATTTTCTGTAAGAGTTTGAGTAGGATAGATGTTAGCTCTTCTCTAAATTTTTGGTAGAATTCAGCTCTGAGGCCATCTGCTGCTGCTAAGTCACTTCAGTCGTGTCCGACTCCGTGCGATTCCCATAGATGGTAGCCCACCAGGCCTCCCCCGTCCCTGGGATTCTCCAGGCAAGAACAGTGGAGTGAGTTGCCTATTTCCTTCTCTAATGCATGAAAGTGAAAAGTGAAAGTGAAGTCGCTGTTGTGTCCGACCC
>NW_011475499.1:0-591 GCF_000754665.1 Bison bison bison
GGATATGTAGTAAACTCTTAATAATTATATTGCTTGGACTACAATTAGAAAGATGGGGGGGGGCTTTTGTTTCAATTTCTCTATCGTTTAGTTTATTACAAAATTATACCACCATACTGTTAAAACATATTTTAAAACCACAGCCTGAAATGAATGCATAAAGGCTCAACAGGCATATTACTGATCTTCATTCAATAAGGAACAAGTTAAGTCTGGCACAGATAACCTGGGCAGGCTGATGCATCAGAAACCTAAGCCATCAACTTCCTCTCCCTTAGGAGCACTTCATCTTGCAGGTTAGCCAGTCTCCTCCAAAGTCACTTGACTGAAAGGATTTAGCAATTCTCTTCTTGCCCATGGCCATGAGGAATATTTACTTGGCAACTGTAGGTGCATCCTGGAAAGCTGGCCCACCTCTGTAGGGCAATTCTGCTTCTAACAAGGGAATGTAACTTTACATACCCTTTAATTGAAGCCAGAGCCAGATGGGCACTGATCTTATTAAAGCCATGATTGTTACCAGAAAATAACTGCAAATATGTATGGGTATTTTTGTATGTGTGTGTGCATGTGCATGTATTTTATGACACA
>NW_011475500.1:0-547 GCF_000754665.1 Bison bison bison
AGTTTCTTTAGGTAGATATATTCCCAAGTATTTTATTCTTTTAGTTGCAATGGTGAATGGAATTGTTTCTTTAATTTCTCTTTCTGTTTTCTCATTATTAGTGTATAGGAATGCAAGGGATTTCTGTGTTTTGATTTTATATCCTGCAACTTTACTATATTCATTGATTAGTTCTACTAATTTTCTGGTGGAGTCTTTAGGGTTTTCTATGTAGAGGATCATGTCATCTGCAAACAGGGAGAGTTTTACTTCTTCTTTTCCAATTTGGATTCCTTTTATTTCTCTTTCTGCTCTGATTACTGTGGCCAAAACTTCCAAAACTATGTTGAATAGTAATGGTGAAAGTGGGCACCCTTGTCTTGTTCCTGACTTTAGAGGAAATGCTTTCAATTTTTCACCGTTGAGGATAATGTTTGCTGTGGGTTTGTCATATATAGCTTTTATTATGTTGAGGTATGTTCCTTCTATTCCTGCTTTCTGGAGAGTTCTTATCATAAACGGATGTTGAATTTTGTCAAAGGCTTTCCTGCATCTATTGAGATAATCA
>NW_011475501.1:0-760 GCF_000754665.1 Bison bison bison
AGAATGTCCTTGAGAGTTCAGTGCTTAGAAGGAAAAATATGTAACAGGAAAAATAACATTCAGCAGTGTATCCTGGTAAAGAGCAGAATATCCTATCAGTTCTTTCCACATTATATTGTGGCAGATACAGTCTCCCATGAGCTGCAAGAGAACACTTTTCATTAGCTTTTTTTAAATGGTAATTTAAATTACTCAAAGAGTAATGTGAGAGACATAATATTCATTTATTAAACAGAAATATATTGAACTGTACCAAGGATTAGAAATATCAGTGACTGACAGTCACTCTTTGACATACACGTTTTCAACTTATACAAGACAGATAAACAGCTGTGCATCACAGAAAACCTGAGTGCAGGGCATGGGGTTGGAAATAAAAGACTAAGTTCCCTAACTTGTTTGGCACCTAAAGAACAGCTGTGGAAATATTACAGGTAGTTGTGGGAAAGATTGTGAGCAACAGGAAGTCAGGAACTCTGTGTTTTTTGTCTTTGTATACCTAGAACTCTAAGGAAGCTAATAATTAAGAAAGTATGTTAAAGATGAGGACAATGTCTTGATTCTAAAGACTAGTTCTTGGAATCATTTTTGAAAAAGAAATGAAAGAATGATTCAGACGTATAGATTTTATTTATCATGAAACCATACTAAGCTTTAAAGCTCCATGCTCTTATAAACAGTGCTGCGATGAACATTGGGGTACATGTGTCTCTTTCCCTTCTGGTTTCCTCAGTGTGTATGCCCAGCAGTGGGATTGCTG
>NW_011475502.1:0-515 GCF_000754665.1 Bison bison bison
AATTAAGGAAAGAATTTACTTAGCCTAAGGTCCAACGTGATTAATATCAAAGGTTAATACTTATTTCTTCTATATATTCATTAATGTGTGTAAGGGCAGGGGATGTGGAGACTTAGCAACAAACATTGGCTCAACAAATGAAAAACCCCTCACCAATACAATTTCTAATCAGCCCATTATACTTATACTAATAGTTTTCTAACTTTTCTAAGGAACCTGTTTTTAGAAGGTTTAAAGCATCTCGTGCCTCTCACGGTTGGGAGGCTGTGAGCAATCACATGTGGCCGGACAAGCCTGTCAGGCAGGCCAGAGAACCTTCAGAGGAGTTTGTAGGTTAAAACATTCTTGTCACGCCCAGGAGTTTTTATAACTGGAGCTCTAGGTTAACTCCTTCTCCGAAAGAGGTTGTGGGGGACAGCCCCCCGTAAAGTCAGAGGTGTAGGTGAGAGCACAAAGTAGTAAAGTAGGCAGGCTCTGGTTATGGGGGTAGACGCTCGAGGATTTCCGAGGGGGAC
>NW_011475503.1:0-510 GCF_000754665.1 Bison bison bison
GCTATCTAGGTTGGTCATAACTTTCCTTCCAAGGAGTAAGCGTCTTTTAATTTCATGGCTTCAATCACCATCTGCAATGATTTTGCAGCCCCAAAAATAAAGTCTGACACTGTTTTCCCATCTATTTCCCATGAAGTGGTGGGACCGGATGCCATGATCTTCGTTTTCTGAATGTTGAGCTTTAAGCCAACTTCTTCACTCTCCACTTTCACTTTCATCAAGAGGCTTTTTAGGTCCTCTTCACTTTCTGCAATAAGGGTGGTGTCATCTGCATATCTGAGGTTATTGATATTTCTCCCGGCAATCTTGATTCCAGCTTGTGTTTCTTCCAGTCCAGCATTTCTCATGATGTACTCTGCATATAAGTTAAATAAACAGGGGTGATAATATACAGCCTTGACATACTCCTTTTCCTATTTGGAACCAGTCTGTTGTTCCATGCCCAGTTCTAACTGTTGCTTCCTGACCTGCTATATAAATTTCTGAAGAGGCAGGTCAGGTGGTCTGGTA
>NW_011475504.1:0-509 GCF_000754665.1 Bison bison bison
CAAAGTCTTACTTGTTCAGAAAAGGATATAATCAACACAGGAACCAACCCCAGAATTGATGGATAGAAATGAAACTTACTTGGTGGTTCTTGCCTTACTGTGAAAGAGAAATAAAATAATTGAATGAATGAGATGTGAAGAATGAGTTACTTCTCAAACACTTTATGCAGGAAGTTTTAAAACACAGGACTTTGAAAGACCACCAAACTCTCTATTTAGAATCAGTTAAATTAGTGGGAGAATAAATGTCTTCCAATTATTCTGCTTAAGTACTTTTTAATTTGAGTGATTTTTTGGAAAGAAAGGATCAGAGAGGAATCATTGGAAGATGCTATTTCTTCCTTTTGATTTTTCTCTGCCAATTCAAAGTTTCTGGTAAGATTTTTATGTCACACTTTATTGCCTTCCTTATTATTATTCCTTTTTTTTCTAATTCCCTTCTTTGGAATGATCGTATTGATTTATCTATGATCATTACTGTGATTCTTATTTGCTAATTACTGTTTTTT
>NW_011475505.1:0-515 GCF_000754665.1 Bison bison bison
AATAAGCAGGGTGACAATATACAGCCTTGACGTACTCCTTTTCCTATTTGGAACCAGTCTGTTGTTCCATGTCCAGTTCTAACTATTGGTTCCTGACCTGCATATAGGTTTCTCAAGAGGCAGGTCAGGTGGTCTGGTATTCCCATCTCTTTCAGAATTTTCCATAGTTTATTGTGATTCACACAGTCAAAGGCTTTGTCATAGTCAATAAAGCAGAAATAGATATTTTCTGGAACTCTTTTGCTTTTTGATGATGCAGCGGATGTTGGCAATTTGATCTCTGGTTCCTCTGCCTTTTCTAAAACCAGCTTGAACATCTGAAAGTTCACGTTTCATGTATTGCTGAAGCCTGGGTTGGAGAATTTTAAGCATTACTTTGCTAGCGTGTGAGATGAGTGCAATTGTGCGGTAGTTTGAGCATTCTTTGGCATTACCATTCTTTGGGATTGGAATGAAAACCGACCTTTTCCAGTCCTGTGGCCACTGCCGAGTTTTTCCAAATTTGCTGGCATATT
>NW_011475506.1:0-576 GCF_000754665.1 Bison bison bison
TGTATGTGAGACAGCAAAAGAGACACAGATGTATAGAACAGCTTTTTGGACTCGTGGGAGAGGGCAAGGTGGGATGATATGGAGAATGGCATTGAAACATGTAAATTATCATATGTGAAATGAATCGCCAGTCTAGGTTCGATGCATAAGACAGTGCTCTGGGCTGGTGCACTGGGATGACCCAGAGGGATGGGATGGGGAGAGAGGTGGAGGGGGGTTCAGGATGGGGAACACATGTATACCCGTAGGCAGATTCTATGTCAATGTATGGCAAAACCAATACAATATTGTAAAGTAAAAAAAAAATAAATAAGAAATAAAAAATAATAATAATCAGAAAAAAAAGAAAAAGAAAATCCATGCCAGCCGGGAGCTGGGAGAGTGATGGCTGCAGCCAGCCCCACAAGTTTCGTGCCAGTTCGGCCAAGCTTTCCTTTAGTCTTCCTCATCCTTCATGGGTGACACGTGGCTGTGTCGACTAGGCGTCAAGAGGCTGCCACCCGCTGGCCCTGGGCCTCAGCTTCTGGTGGGGGATCAGAGAATTTCTCAGGCACCTTTTCTGTTTCTATTTAATGG
>NW_011475507.1:0-554 GCF_000754665.1 Bison bison bison
GTAGTGGCCTTGGTGTTAGTAACTTTAGACCCTTAAGGTAATAAATTCTTTCCTTTGTTGTAAAGCCATTACACATCCGCCCTATAGGAATGCAATTTTATCTTTGGAAGATGGCGCCAAACCTTAAAATAATTACTCTTAGAGAAAATAAGTCTTTGTTGATAAGTCCTTGTCAAGAGTCATAAAATGTTAGTAGGCCTTCTGGCCAGAAGATGATGTAAATCACCTAAACCATTTGTATACGATAAATTTGCAGGAAAGAAACCCTGGTTTTTGATAAGAATCAAAGACTGCTGACTTTGCATCCCCTATTATCCTCTATGTATAACTTAGGGTATAAAAGCCCCTGTTAAAAATAAAGCTACGGGCCTTGCTCACCAATGCTTGGTCTCCCCATGTCATTCTTTCCTTTAACTTCCGGCTGAAGTCTCCATCTGGAGCGTGGATATCCTCTGTGACCACTTATTTGCCTGGGCTTCTAAGACCCACTCGAGAAGGTGTCTAAGGTGGGGCACCTTCCGCTATTCGAGAGGGCGCCTGCGGCCTCCGTGGTC
>NW_011475508.1:0-558 GCF_000754665.1 Bison bison bison
CCTAGGCCATCTCTCCTTCGAATACCCTTTATCAGCTTGGGCTAGTCACCCGCTGGTGACGCCCGAACAGGGACCTCAGGAGGCAATACTCAAAGACCTGAGCAGACACGAACCACGCAATCAGCAGGCAATAAGCATGGAGCTCAGCAGTGACGAATCATGCTGCTCAACTGGCGATCATCAAGCAGTGACCAGGCAGAAATCACGCAGCTCAGCTGGAAATTGTCAAGCAGATGAGCCCACAGGAATCACGCAGCTCAGCTGGCAATTGTCATGCAGATGAGCCAGCAGGAATCACGCAGATCAGCAGGCCCTGATCACGTGACTCTGCAGGCACTGATCACGTGGCTGATCAAGTACAGATCACGTGACTGACCCTGCACTGATCACATGGCTCATCAGGCACTGATCACGTGTTTCTCAGGCAGTGATCAGTGACTGACAGGCGCTGATCATGGGACTGTGCATGCACTGATAACGTGGCTGATCAGGAACTGACCACCTGACTGAGCATGCAGTGAGCACGTGGCTGGTCGATCACTGATCACTTGTTTATCA
>NW_011475508.1:4326-5694 GCF_000754665.1 Bison bison bison
CCTACTGAGCTCCCCTCATACTATTATTCTTGACATCTCTGATTAACATATAAATAGACGCCTAGGCCATCTCTCCTTCGAATACCCTGGATCAGCTGGGGCTGGTCCCCGGCAGGTGGCGACAGAACAGGGACCTCAGGAGGCAATACTCAAAGAGCTGAGCAGACACGACCACGCAATCAGCAGGCAATAAACATGGAGCTCAGCAGTGACGAATCATGCTGCTCAACTGGCAATAATCAAGCAGGTGACCAGGCAGGAATCACGCAGCTCAGCTGGCAATTTTCAAGCTGAAGAGTGGAAAGGAATCACGCAGCTTAGCTGGCAATTTTCATGCAGATGAGCCGGCAAGAATCAGGCAGCTCAGCAGGCCCTGATCACGTGACTCTGCAGGCACTGATCACGTGGCTGATCAAGTACAGATCACGTGACTGAGCATGCACTGTCACGTGGCTATCATGCACTGATCAGGTGACTGTGCAAGCACTGATGACGTGGCTGATCGGGCACTGATCACATGGCTCATATGTACTGATCACGTGTTTCTCAGGCAATGATCAGTGACTGACAGGCGCTGATCATGGGACTGTGCACGCACTGATCACGTGGCTGATCAGGAACTGACCACCTGACTGCGCATGCAGTGATCACGTGGCTGGTCCTTCACTGATCACATGTTTATCATAAGGTGTTCAAGTGACTTAGAGGCGCTGATCACGTGACTGTGCCGTCAGTGATCACGTGGCTGGTCATGCACTGATATCGTGACTGAGCATGCACTGATCATGTGCCGGGAGCCGGGGAGGCATTCCACTCTGGACAAAGGTCATGAGGAAGGAGGCTCGGCATACGCAAATGTGGGATCGAGCCTCAGGAGTCCACCCGGATATTCTCGAGCATCTCCCCCCAAAAAACCAGAGTCTGCCTACTGTATTGCTTTGTGCTCTCACCTCTGATTTCACTGGGTGCTGTCCCCCAACACCATCTCGCTCTCTCTGTCAAAGAGTTAACTTACAGCTCCAATTCATAAAGTTCCTTGTCATTCTTCCCTTTAACTTCCAGCTGAGTCTCCATCTGGAGCGCCCAACCCACCACGCTTACTAATTATGCCTGGGCTGCTAAGACCCACTCGAGAAGGTGTCTAGGGTGAGGCACCTTCCTCCATTCGAGAGGGCACCTGCGGCCTACGTAAGTGGTATAAACTTCTTGTCTTGATGTTTGATTGGTCTCCCGCGTAAACCAAGCTACTCAGTCTCTTTTCTCCACCGAATTTTCCACTGAGTTCTCCTCATTCTATTATTCTTGACATCTCTGATTAGCATATAAATAGTCGTCTAGGCCATCTCTCCTTCAAATACCCTCGATCAG
>NW_011475508.1:9423-9964 GCF_000754665.1 Bison bison bison
GGCCCTGATCACGTGACTCTGCAGGCACTGATCACGTGGCTGATCAAGTACAGATAACGTGACTGATCAGGCAGTGACCACATGGCTCATCATGCAGTGATCACGTGTTTATCAGGCAATGATCAGTGACTGAGAGGCGCTGATCATGGGACTGTGCCGTCAGTGATCACGTGGCTGATCATGCACTGATATCGTGACTGAGCATGCACTGATCATGTGCCGGGAGCCGGGGAGGCATTCCAATCTGGACAAAGGTCATGAGGAAGGAGGCTCGGCATAGGCAAATGCGGGATCGAGCCTCAGGAGTCCACCCGGATATTCTCGAGCATCCCCCCCCAAAAAAAACCAGAGTCTGCCTACTTTTTTGCTTTGTCCCCTCACCTCTGATTTCACTGGGGGCTGTCCCCCACCACCATCTCGCTCGCTCTGTCAAAGAGTTAACTTACAGCTCCAATTCATAAAGTTCCTTGTTATTCTTCTCTTTAACTTCCAGCTGAGTCTCCATCTGGAGCGCGGAACCCACCACGCTTACTAATTATGC
>NW_011475509.1:0-896 GCF_000754665.1 Bison bison bison
ACTAAAATCCCACATGCCAGGGCAAGTAAACCTGCACGCTTACAACAAAGACCTAGTGCAGGCAAAATTTAAATAAATACCATTCAATACATATTATTACCATTTAAGTACAGATTCCAATGTTAAGGACGTTAGGAAGTAGCTGTAAGTTTCAGCTTTTCCTGTGAGAATTTACCTCTTCTTGATTACAATGGTACCAAGTTCTTAGCTTAACTTGCTCTTGAAAACAACCAAAGGAAAAAATGCAAAATAGTCCATAGGCCTACCTGCTTTGTGTCCCTGTTTTATCTCTCCTTAAAGTCTCACTGACCGGCACAATATATCATGAATTGACTAACTTTTTGTGGTCTGTTTCAAATATTTAACCCTGATACATTTCTTCCTCCAATGCTGTAGTGTCTCCATTTTAATTTTTCTTCTACTCATTCTCTCCCTCAGAACAACCTCTTTCTCTCAAATTATGAAAGGACTATCCTTTTTCCAATTTCTTTTTTATACCCTTGAATGTGACAGATTTCTTGATTAAAATACCATTTTGTAACTCTTCCTGTTAGAATTTCTATTGCCCAGCAGCTCCTTTCTGTGCGCACCATAGTGACCACACAGTCTGTCTTGGACTCCAGGTATGTCAGGGCTGACTACAGGCTGACTAAACTTGTTTCCCCTTCCTCAGCACAGAGTTGACTACTTTTCCCAGCCCCAGTGTATCTTTTAGAACCAAGTGACTAAATCTCATTACACAGTTAGAAGAGATGTGTCCTCTTGGGATCAAGGCAGCTTAAAGTATGCCTTCTCCATATTCTGCTTTTGCTTCTTGGCTGGCCAGATGCAGAGGGTTCAGGAAGAACTCAATATCCACAGGAAAGCTGAGTCAGAAGACAGGAGGAGCCTGGGTC
>NW_011475510.1:0-653 GCF_000754665.1 Bison bison bison
AAGAAACAGGATGGTGGCTATAGTTGGTCAAATAGAGCAAGGGAAGTTTTTGGTTGTTATATTGGCTGGTAAGTGTTTATATTTTTTGTGGGAATGATGTAGTTTAAAAACATTTGATGTTCAAGGAAAAGAAAATACCTACAGGAATCAACAATCAAGTCTAAGATGACTGTTAACATATCTAAGTGATAATGTCATTATAGAGGAGGATGAAGGAATGGCCCCCAACCATAAGGAGAGGGGATGGACCTTTGAAAAGAACCAAGATTCGCATCCTTTTAATAGGAGGGAAAGATAGAAGATTTAATTCAGAAACAACGGTTTGTGTTTGGGTGGGAGAGTAAGATGGCTCTGACCTGATTACGTCAATTTTCTTAGTAAAATGTGAGATGAGGTCTTCATCAAGAAGGGGATATTAGAGGTTAGAAGAGAGAGAAAGTCAGAGGTATCTTCTGAGAGTGAGAAGGTGTACTGTGGAAAGATGATGATACTGCCAGCAGGGTTTTATATTTGTGCTATAAGTTTATTTTATTTTATTTTTATATTTGTGTCATAAGTTTAAAGTGAGTTCAGACAGCATAGTTCAGTTCAGTTCAGTCACTCAGTCGTGTCCGACTCTTTGTGACCCCATGAACCACAGCACTCCAGGCCTC
>NW_011475511.1:0-540 GCF_000754665.1 Bison bison bison
ATTACTGGTTGGGGCATAGACTTGGATTACTGTGATATTGAATGGTTTGCCTTGGAAACGAACAGAGATCATTCTGTCGTTTTTGAGATTACATTCAAGTACTTCATTTCGGTCTCTTTTGTTGACCATGATGGCTACTCCATTTCTTCTGAAGGATTCTTGCCCACAGTAGTAGATATAATGGTCATCTGAGTTAAATTCACCCATTCCAGTCCATTTTAGTTCTCTGATTCCTATGGTTTTTCCTGTGGTCATGTATGGATGTGAGAGTTGGACTGTGAAGAAGGCTGAGTGCCGAAGAATTGATGCGTTCTGGAACTGTGGTGTTGGAGAAGACTCTTGAGAGTCCCTTGGACTGCAAGGAGATCCAACCAGTCCATTCTAAAGGGATCAGCCCTGGGTGCCCTTTGGAAGGAATGATGCTAAGGCTGAAACTCCAGTACTTTGGCCACCTCATGTGAAGAGTTGACCAATTGGAAAAGACTGTGATGCTGGGAGGGATTGGGGGCAGGAGGAGAAGGGGACAACAGAGGATGAGAT
>NW_011475512.1:0-1384 GCF_000754665.1 Bison bison bison
ATCCTCCAGTTAAAATGAGTTAATTGAAAAAAATAGAACTACCTGCTCTGTGGTGACCCAGATGGCTGGGATGGGGGTTGTGTGAGAGGGGTTCAAGAGGGAGGGGATATATGTATACATATAGCTGATTCCCTTCATTGTACAGCATAAACTAAAAGAATATTGTAAAGCAACTACACTCCCAATTAAAAAAATATATATGGTAGTTCCTTGAAAAATTAAAGCTAGAATTATGATATTACCCAGCAATTTCATGTCTGGGTGTGCACCTAAAATAATTGAAGAGAACACCTTGAAGAGATGTCTATATTCATATCCATAGTATAATTTTATTTGTTGTTTTAATAAAAATGGAAATTTATTTCTCACAGTCCTGGAGGCAGGGATGCTCAAGGTCAAGGTGACAGCAGATCTGAGTCTGGTGAGATTGGCTTTATGATTCATAGATAGCTGTCTTCTTGCTGTGCCCTCACATGGCTGAAGGGAAATGGAGCTAGTTGGAAAATAGTTGATTTACAATGTTGTAGTAGTTTCAGGTGAACAGCAAAGAGATTCCGAAGTTAGATAGCATCATTGCATCTATTGACATGAATTTAAGCATATTCCAAGAGATAGTAGAGGACAGAGGAGCCTGTCCCCAGTGGAATGCTACACTTCATGGGGCCACAAAGTGTTGAATATGACTTATCTACTGAACAACAACAAAATATATCAGATTTTTTTCAGATTATATTTCATTATAGGTTATTACAAGATGTTGAGGACAGTTCCCTGTGCTATATAGTAGGTTCTTCTTAGTTGTCTATATTTTATATGGTAGTGTGTATATTTTAAGGACTTCTCTGGTGGCTCAGATGGTAAAGTGTCTATCTACAATGAGAGAGATCCGGGTGTATATTTTAATCCCAAACTCTTAATTGGTCTCTCTCCCCCTTCCCCTTTGTTGGCAATAAGCTGTTTCTCTATGTTTGTGAGTCTATTTCTGTTTTTTAAATAAGTCCATTGGTATGATATTTTAAATTCCACATATAAGTGATGGCATATGATATTTGGGTTTCTCTTTCTGGATTACTTCACTTACTTGTGCAAATCACTAAGGCCATTCATGTTGCTTCAAATGACATTCTTTCATTATTTTTTATGGCTGAGTAATATTCCTTTGTGTATATACACTGCATCTTCTTTATCTACTCATTTGTCGATAGACACTTAAGTTGCTTCCATTTCTGCTGCTGCTGCTGCTAAGTCGCTTCAGTCATGTCCGACTCTGTGCAACCCCATAGACGGAAGCCCACCAGGCTCCCCCGTCCCTGGGATTCTCCAGGCAAGAACACTGGAGTGGGTTGCCATTTCCTTCTCCAGTGCACGAAAAGTGAAAAGTGAA
>NW_011475513.1:0-515 GCF_000754665.1 Bison bison bison
TGGGAGTTTTGACATAACCCCGAGGGCCTCACCAGCAACCTATTGCTTATCTAAGCAGAGAATTAGATGTAGTTTCATGTGGGTGGCCCCACTGCCTAAGAGTAATTGGGGCAGCGGCTTTATTAGCACCTGAAGCTTTAAAAATAATTAATGGATGAAACCTTACTGTACTGACTTCTCATGATGTGAGTGGAATCTTAAATTCTAAGGTTAATATTTGGATGACAGACAGTAGGCTTCTTAAGTATCAGTCATTGTTGTTAGAAGGACCAGTAACTAAGCTTAAAGTTTGTGGAAATTTAAATCCTGCCACTTTCCTTCCTGAGAAGGAAAATGAAACACCTGATCACGATTGTTCTCAATTCCTAACTTTAACTATGTAGCTCGGGAGGATCTAAAGGATACCCCATTAGACAATCCTGACATGGAAATATTTACAGATGGCAGTTCTTTGTTCAGGATGGAAAGCGTAAAAGCAGGTTACGCCGTGGTGACTGCTGAACAGGTTTTGAAAG
>NW_011475514.1:0-1362 GCF_000754665.1 Bison bison bison
AAAAAAAAAAAAAATGCTGGTGTCCCTAGGGTTATAGGTTTTAAAACCACTCAGATGAGGACCAGCTCACTTGTTCTAATATTACTGCCATTATGAAAAATAAGTTACATGTCTTAGAACCACTTCCAGGTCTTTTCTAGGGATTACATTTGTTGAACATAAACATTTCGCACAATGACTGGCATATGTTTAAATATTCAATAAATATTAATATTTCCTTCCCATATTATTACCTTGCAACATTACCACAACATTTACCTGTTGGCCTCCAATCGGTTATCCTGATCTATCCATCTAGTTACCTCATATATGTTGCTAAGAAAGTCAGAATCTGAGTTTTCTATGAGGGCTCTGACCCTAGGGAGATTTTGGCTATTCCAAAGACAAACTTATTTTTACTTCAGTCATAACAATTTATACACATTATGCAATTTTTAATGTAAATACACACAATTACTAAATCCAATCATGGTTCCTATGAAAATACATTTATATGGACAAGGAACAATTCTACGCAAATTAGGGAGTTACTGTGGATGAATAGAAAATCCAAAGAGTTTGTAGTATAAGGCATCACATCCTCTTCCCAGAAAATACATAATAATACCTTCAGGAATCTTAGGCTAAATACAGAATAAAGTATGAAAAGATGGTATAGATGTCATTTCATTACCCATCTGGACTTCCGGGTTTGAGATTTTCTGAGATGTATTATTTGTATCCCCAAAAACTAAAATACAAAGTTTACATACAAGGAATCCAGCTTTAATGTCTGAATTTCTCCCCTCACTTACAAGTCACACCTTCCCAAAGAGAAAGAGGCAGCATCCATACTAACTAACATATTGGGAGAGCAGCATCAGTTCTGACTTGCTAGATCCCACTGCTACCTCCCCACACACTCTTTTTTAAAATTTTTTTTCCTGAGCCTATACATACTTATCCTGACAGCTGTGTGAATCACTGACCTAATTATCTGTGGCCAGAGTAACAGGATTGGCTTTATTTTCAGAAAAGAATACAAGATGGGACAAATTGAACTACTCTGATCTTCAAGGTGAGGAGTAATTTGAGGTCTTACGACTTCCATCTCTTGGGACACACTTTTCAAAGTGATCATGGAAGAGCCACAGACGGACAAATAGAAAGCTACAATTTGTTATACAATGAAAAGATGACAGGCATAGAGAAATGTTTCACACTGTAACTGTAATTTCAGTAAATGTTTGCTTTCAAAATTAAAAGATTTAGCTCCACTAAACACTCTCTAAACATGGGTCTTAAAACACATGCATGAATTAAAAAACAATTCTACTAATTTCTTGTCTATTTTGCCACAATTTGCCATTATTATTTTTAATT
>NW_011475515.1:0-555 GCF_000754665.1 Bison bison bison
AGCAGGATAGGTGTTAGCTCTTCTCTAAATTTTTGGTAGAATTCAGCTGTGAAGCCGTCTGGACCTGGGCTTTTGTTTGCTGGAAGATTTTTGATTACAGTTTCAATTTCCGTGCTTGTGATGGGTCTCTTAAGCTTTTCTATTTCTTCCTGGTCCAGTTTTGGAAAGTTGTACTTTTCTAAGAATTTGTCCATTTCTTCCACGTTGTCCATTTTATTGGCATATAATTGTTGATAGTAGTCTCTTATGATCCTTTGTATTTCTGTGTTGTCTGTTGTGATCTCTCCATTTTCGTTTCTAATTTTATTGATTTGATTTTTCTCCCTTTGTTTCTTGATGAGTCTGACTAATGGTTTGTCAATTTTATTTATCCTTTCAAAGAACCAGCTTTTGGCTTTGTTGTATTTTTGCGATGGTCTCTTTTGTTTCTTTTGCTATTTATTTCTGCCCTAATTTTTAAGATTTCTTTCCTTCTACTACCTGGGTTCTTCATTTCTTCCTTTCTAGTTGTCTTTAGGTGTAGGGTTTAGGTTATTTATTTGTACTTTTTTCTTG
>NW_011475516.1:0-931 GCF_000754665.1 Bison bison bison
TAAGATCAGAAGGTATGAAAATGTATTCTCTCCAATATTGCATATAAATGACAACAATGATATAAAAATTTTACAGACTGTCCTTTAATTGACTTAATATTTATGAACAACCTTCTGTAGAAGTTATAATGTAAAGCTATTAAAATTATAGAAATCTTCAAGTCACTGAGTACCAAAGGGTAAGGATACATCCTTCCCAACTGACCATATTAATTTTTCTGAAACGGAATAAAAGAGGAATATTATTTTATGAAAATCCAGTTGTGAGCACAGAACAGAAAATATCCTATAATTGCTTACTCGGGGTTCTTGAGGGCAGAGAACAAAGACCAGCAGGTAACAACTTCTCAAGAAATGTTTGAGGACTTTGTAAACAAAGTACTTTTTCCCTCTCTTGTGCCAAAATTTTGACTGGATCTGTTAAAAATCAATTTATCAAAGTTTTTCATGGGTCAGAATTCGCTGTATATTTAAAGATTCTGAAATGCATTTTACTATTACCTTTTGATACACACGCACACCCCTCCCAAGCTGCTGTTCCATATTCCAGTTTCTCTAGAAAGTATGATTAGGTATTACTGAAAAGGCAGAGACTGTCAGCTGGATCAAGAATACAACCCATATCATTCTCAAGAAAATTCCAGGTACTGTCATGTGGGAAACCTTAAAAATTAATTCAGAGATTTAAACATAATGCAAAGTAATTTCTGACAAACTACAGAGAATAAGCCTAAAGAGGGTACTTCATCAAAAGCTAATGAGGTTATTACTATTCTGCTAGGCAAATGAAAAGTAACTTTAAAACATGAAAAGATCTCTAGAACTGGCAGGTGAGATCTTCTCAAACACCTCCCACCATCTTGAAGGATATGTGTTTTTCTGGTGCCGTTACAGAGCTGGTTTAAATTCTGTTCTTAACAGAGGGATCACT
>NW_011475517.1:0-4164 GCF_000754665.1 Bison bison bison
ATCCTCTAGCCTGCCTGAATAGGTTTTTCCGGCCACATGTGATTGTTCAGAGCCTCCCAACTGTGAGAGGCAGGAGATGTTCTAAACTGTCTAAACACAGATTCCTTTGAGTAGTTAAAAGATTGATTAGAAATTGTATTGGTGAAGTGTTTTTCACTTATTGGGCCAATGTTTGCTGCTAAGTCTCCATACTCCTTACCTACTGTGTCCTTGGCAGTGTATTGATTGATATAATGGGTGTATAGAAATGTAAGTAGTAGCCTCAATGTTTGTAACCTGGGACCCTTGAGTTAATTCTTTTCTTGATTGAGCCCACCTCACCTTTGCCCTATAGGAATGCAGCTTTGTCCAATGCTTTTTTGGAGGTCTGGTGCCTGACTTTGGAATAATCACCTTTAGAGAAAAATAAGTTTCTTAA
The DNA here is from genome assembly GCF_000754665.1 of Bison bison bison. Taxonomy (NCBI): domain Eukaryota; kingdom Metazoa; phylum Chordata; class Mammalia; order Artiodactyla; family Bovidae; genus Bison; species Bison bison. The sequence continues at coordinate 419 of NW_011475517.1, forward strand.
AATGTTAACAGGCCTCCTGGCCAGAAGATGATGTAAATCACCTGAACTTTTGCATATGATAAGTTTGAAAGCCTGGCTTCGATTAGTACCAGGAACTGCTGTCCTTGCATGACTCCACCCCTTCCCCCATTATCCTCTATGCACAACTTAAGGTATAAAAACTACTTTGGAAAATAAAGTGCGGGCCTTGTTCACCGAAACTTGGTCTCCCCATGTCGTTCTTTCTTTCACCTTCTGGCTGAATTTTTTCCTGAGGCGGGAAAGCTTGTCAAGCCTACTAATTTTGCCTGGGCTTCTAAGATCCGACTGGGGAGGCCTTAGTGTCTCCTCTCCTTCGGGAGAACGGGAGGACACCTGCGGCCTCCGTAGGTGACGTTAATTCCCTGCTTTGGAATTTTATTCAGCCTCTTTTCTTCACTGAATTTTCCTCCTGAGCTATCCTTATTCTATTACTCTTTGTATCCTTAATTAAAGTGTAATTAAGCAGTTGTTTCCTGATCCTTGCCGACGCTGTCCCCACTTCGAACTCCCTGGATCAGCCGGGGCTGGACCCTGGCACTGGACATTAGCATATCCATCCCAAAATGGGGCTTGTTTCTGGGCCCTGCCATCTATGAACCAGGATGTGACTGTGGGGTCAGCCAAGGGCTGATCAGTTATATGTTTGAAAGGATTCAGTGACATAGCCAAGGTCTGAACACAGTCATGAGATAGGTGCTCTGCTTCTGGACCTGGTGTAGGGAATAAGCTAGCAGGATTTAGATGTTTACAGGGTGTAAAAGAAAGGAATGGGTCGAGGAGATGTGCATGGAGGACCAGTAGTCAACCATGGGGCAGAGAAAGGAAAGCCCTGTGAGAGAGCAAATCCTTAAAGGAATGAGGTGAGCATACATTTAGAGGAGCATTTCGGGTTAGTTTTTGGGCTTCAGGTATTAAGAGGGAAGTTTCAGCTAAGGCCTGGAGACAAGGTGGGCATCTGATCATGATGAGATCAGTTTGTTTGGATAAATAAATTAGAGGGTCCCATATGTCCCCCACCCCCACCCCCATTTCTGGCACAGAATCCCTAAGGAATGTCCTTGTGGAGAATGTACAAAAAGGAAAAAATGTTTGGTGTTATCAAGCAAGTAAAGAGAAGGGGTCTATAGTAAATGTTTGATAAGAGTTTGTATGGGGGTGTGGAGAGAGGTGGAGGCCAGTAAGGGTCACGCTACCTCTCTGAGAAGAAACATGTGTTTGCTTTGGGCCCTGGTTGATGGAGGGGGGTGTGGAAATCTCTTTTGGGGTTTTGGGGTCATCACTTCCCGATCTGGAGGAGGAAGGGCTAGAGGGTGTGGTCTCATCTCGGGAAGCCCCATCTCTGGGGTGGTAGGGAGGAGGCCCATCTGCCGGGTTGAAACCAGGAACTGAGGGTTTAGGGGGCTTTTTAGGGGCTTTAGATTTGGATTCTTTTGTAGTGGAAGGGGAGAGAGAACAGAGGAGGATTTGATAGGTAGCACAGCCCTTGCAGAGAGAAGGACGGCTTCTAAGGCCCCAGAAGGCCTGAATATAGGGCACCTTTGACCATCTGCCATTTAATTTGAGGAAGCTAGTGAGATCTGATAAAATACTGAAATCGAAAGTCCCGAACTCAGCCCAGCAGTTTTGATTATCCAATTTGTATTGAGGTAAAATTTGAATACAAAGTGACTCAGGTTTATGAACTTTGAGATCGGTCAAGGGTAGAGGTTTGAGGTTTCATTTGAGGACAAGGGAGAGTCCTGTGGGACAGATTGGCTTGACCCCATAGCAGATGGCTAGCAACTGTCTAGTCGAGAGAAAATCTCATCACCTAATCTTTTGACTGGGCAAACAGAGAGAGAGACTCTGAAGGAGGGAGCTGCTGCTGCTGCTAAGTCGCTTCAGTCGTGTCTGACTCTGTGTGATCCCATAGATGGCAGCCCACCAGGCTCCCCCATCCCTGGGATTCTTCAGGCAAGAACACTGGATTTCCTTCTTCAATGCATGAAAGTGAAAAGTGAAAGAGAAGTCGCTCAGTCATGTCCAACTCCCAGTGACCCTATGGACTGCAGCCCACCAGGCTCCTGTGTCCATGGGATTTTCCAGGCAAGAGTACTGGAGTGGGTTGCTATTGCCTTCTCCGCTGAAGGAGGGAGGAGCGTTCCCAAGTACCTCCCCAGAGGGCCTTTTGGCCAGAGGGTTCCCCGGGAACTGAGAAAGGACGATAGTCTATAGCACCCTAGAATATTGTCCAAGCTTACCTGGGCTACTGAGTCAGGTGAGAATTCTTGGTGGATGGAGTGAGGCCGAATGTCAAAAGGCCTCTGTTCTGGAGTTGGTCGGACTTGTGAAAAAGAGAGTGTAGAGAAAAGAGGAAGAGAGAGAAAGAGAGAGAGAGGCCAATATTCCTCAGGGTACATGGAAAACCAGTAAAGCCCTTATACAGGGCTTGTATTGCTCATGAAGGTGCAGGGTGTCCTCTTGAGGAGGTCTTGAAAGCCCAGGCGGGAAAGTGAGCTCAGCAGGCTTCCATGCTCTGAAAATCTGGTCGTGGAGAATGAGAATGAGAAGGAACCTCAACCCCCCGGTGTTTGGCACCGAAAAATGTAGGGTAAGGGAGTTAGAGAAGGTGAGGTTCGGAGAAAGAATGAGACCAATACTCTACAGAAACAGATCACCTTTAATGAGACAAGAAGGGGCAGCAGTCAGACCAGGGAACTGCTGCGCTAAGTCAAGAGAGAGTAGGTATATATGGAAAACATATGTATGCAGAGATGCATTGTTTTCAGGGGGTCTGTTTTTCCTCAAGATTATTTTTGATTAGTTAACTTTCAACCACTGGGGCAAGGAATCGACTGGAGACTGGGATAGGCTGGGAGTTGAATGTAATCAATTTTAATGTTCATTCTTTTCTTCGGGGGAGAAAGTTCTTTATTCTGTATAGAATGGTGGGGAGAACCTGGAGTGGAGTTTTAACTCCAGGCTATTTTGAGCCATGTAGCTTTCCTTCAGTCATCTTAACAGGTGTGAGTTCATATCTCATTGTGTATAGTTGATGAAAACTCTTATATAAGTTACATGTGTACAATATGCTGCTGCTAAGTCACTTCAGTTGTGTTCAACTCTGTGCGACCCCATAGACGGCAGCCCACCAGGCTCCCCCGTCCCTAGGATTCTCCAGGCAAGAACACTGGAGTGGGTTGCCATTTCCTTCTCCAATGCATGAAAGTGAAAAGTGAAAGTGAAGTCGCTCAGTCGTGTCTGACTCTTAGCGACCCCACGGACTGCAGCCTACCAGGCTCCTCCATCCGTGGGATTTTCCAGGCAAGAGTACTGGAGTGGGGTGCCATTGCCTTCTCCAAGGTGTACAATATAGTGATTCACAATCTTTAAAGTTATACTCCATTTATTGTTGTTCAGTTGCTAAGTTATATCTGACTCTTTGCGACCCATGGACTGCAGCTCACCAGACTTCCCTGTGCTTCACTATCTCCCAGAGTTTGCTAAAACTCATGTCCATTGAGTCAGTGATGCTATCCTACCATCTCATCCCTGTCACCCCCTTTTCCTCCTGTCCTCAGTCTTTCCCAGAATCAGAGTCTTTTCCAATGAATCAGCTATTCACATCAGGCCAAAGTATTGGAGATTCAACTTCAGCATCAGTCCTTCCAGTGAATATTCAGGGTTGATTTCCTTTAGGATGGACTGGTTTGATCTCCTTGCTGTCCAAGGAAGTCTCAAGAGTC
>NW_011475518.1:0-371 GCF_000754665.1 Bison bison bison
AATATTTGAAATAAAAGCAAAAATAAACAAATGGGACCTAATTAAACTTAAAAGCTTCTGCACAACAAAGGAAACTATTAGCAAGGTGAAAAGGCAGCCTTCAGAATGGGAGAATATAATAGCAAATGAAGCAACGGACAAACAACTAATCTCAAAAATATACAAGCAACTCCTACAGCTCAACTCCAGAAAATAATGACCCAATCAAAAAATGGGCCAAAGAACTAAATAGACATTTCTCCAAAGAAGACATTCAGATGGCTTACAAACACATGAAAAGATGCTCAACATCACTCATTATCAGAGAAATGCAAATCAAAACCACTATGAGGTACCATTTCACGCCAAGTCAGAATGGCTGCGATCCAAAA
>NW_011475518.1:4442-5315 GCF_000754665.1 Bison bison bison
TAGGGAGTCTACATGAAAAAGAATGACTGTAAAGATGATGTTAAATCTTGAAAGCAAAATGGAGATACAGATAAATAGACTAGAGACACAGATTGAGAAGCTGCAAGAAATATTTAATGAGTACCTAGAAGAAATAAAGAATAGTCAATCAGTAGTGAACAATGCAATAACTGAGATTAAAACACTCTTGAGGGAACCAACAGTAGAGTAACTGAGGCAGAAGCAAGATAAATGAGATAGCATGGTGGACATACATGAAGCAGAGCAGGAAAAGGAATAAAGCAAAATGAGGACAGCCCCACAGACCTTTGGGGTCAATGTCAGATACATCAATATACAAACGATAGTGTCACAGAAGAAAAAGACAAAAAGAAAGGGCATGAGAAATATTTGAGGAGATTATAGTTGAAAACTTACTTAAAAATGGGGAAAGAAGTAGCCACCCAAGTTCAAGAAGCCCAGAGAGTCCCATAGAGGATAAACCCAAGGTAAAACATGGCAAGACACACATTAAACAAACTAACAAAAATTAAACACAAAAAGAAAATATTAAAAGCAGCAAGGGAAAAGCAACAAATAACATACAGGGTGATCCCCATAAGGATAACAGCTGATCCTTCAACAGAAGTTCTGCAGGCGAAAATGGAATGGCAGTATATACTTAAAGTGATGAAAGAGAAAACCCTACAACTAAGATTATCTACCCAACAAGGATGTCATTCAGATTCAAAGGAGAAATTAAAATTCTTTCAGCCAAGCAGAAACTGAGAGAATTCAGCACCACCAAACTAGCACCACCAAACTCTTCAACAAATGCTAAGTGATCTTCTTTAGATAGAAAATACAAAAAAAAAAAAAAAAAAAGTTTAGAAA
>NW_011475519.1:0-608 GCF_000754665.1 Bison bison bison
ATTGTAAAGTTTAAAAATAAAATAAAATTAAAAAATTTAAAAAAGATTATAAATTATAGATTATAAGATTATAAAAAAGTCCCACCCCAAAAAAACCCCACAGAGATGGAGCTCTATACAGTCAGAAAATAAATAAATAAATAAAAGAAGACCAGGAGTTGACTGTGGCTCTGATCATGCACTCCTTATTGCAAGAAAATTTGAAGAAATTATGGAAAATCACTAGACCATTCAGATATGACTTAAACAAATCCCTTACGATTGTTCAGCAGAAGTGACAAACAGATTCAAGGGATTAGATCTGTTAGACAGAGTGTCCAAAGAAGTATAAGTGGAGGTTCTTGGTATTGTACAGAAGGCAGTGATCAAGACCATCCCTAAGAAAAAGAAATGTAAGAAGGGAAAATAGTTGTCTGAGGAGGTCTTACAAATAGCTGAGTAAAGAAGGGAAGCTAAAGGCAAAGGAGAAAAGGGAACATACACCCATTTGAATGCAGAGTTCCAAAGAACAGCAAGGAGAGATAAGAAAGCCTTCCTCAGCAATCAGTGCAAAGAAATATAGGAAAACAATAGAATGGGAAAAACTAGAGATCTCTTCAAGAAAGTGA
>NW_011475520.1:0-599 GCF_000754665.1 Bison bison bison
CTTCCGATCTGGGGAAGAAATGACAACCCACTGCAGTATCCTTGCTTGATAAATCCCATGGACTGTGGAGCCTAGTGGGCTACAGTCCATGGGGTCACAAAACACAACTTACTGACTAAACCCCACCAGATCCTCTAACCAGGAAGAAACAAAATATCACTTATGGATACAGTAATGGTGAAATTTAGATAAAACAGTTAACATTTGAGAAACCCATTTTTTTCTTGTTAAACTAACCTACATATATAAAAGGAAGACTTTGACATAAAGTGTTTTAAAACAAAGAAGCATTACAACTGCACACATCATGGATGAGCCTTTGTAACACAACATAGAGCCTGACAGCTGACAGTAGACCCATGAGGAGACAAATCAGAACTCAGATAAAATCCCCATCATAGAAATCCATTTGATCATAAATCCATTATATTAGACCATTTGCTTTTAGGATGATTTTCTATGTAGCAAGAGCTAACTGATACAATAAGCAATGTGAACAAAACTGAGGGAAGTTATAATAACATACTGCTTTTTTCCTAGGCAATTGTGATCTTTGAATAGCATTCATGATTTCCCTGTTATTCAAGTTTGTTTCATAC
>NW_011475521.1:0-875 GCF_000754665.1 Bison bison bison
GGGACTGGGGGCAGGAGGAGAAGGGGACGACAGAGGATGAGATGGCTGGATGACATCACCGACTCGATGAACATGAGTTTGAGTGAACTCTGGAAGTTGGTGATGGACAGGGAGGCCTGGCATGCTGGGATTCATGGGGTCCGAAGGAGTCTGACATGACTGAGCAACTGAACTGAACTGAACTGAGCTGAATCCTCAAAATGGTGCTGTGAGGCACAGACATGTACCCATTTTGCAGATGAGAAAGTGGAACTCAGCTAACTGGCCAGAGCCCCACAGCCAGCACATGGTAGCACCAGGCCAGAGTCATGGGCCCCTGCAAAGGCTTGGACAGAAAAGAAAGACTTGATTCACACCATGGCGTCATTTTCTTTCAATCTTGCTTCAAGTTATTTTTTCTTAATATTAATGTATGAATAGGTTACTTTGACTACTCTTTATTTAATTAAAAAGCAGCTGTTAAACTTCAAGTTCATATGAAATCCCTGTGGTTTGTCCAGTGCACTCCTACACGTATCATATGTCTTGGACACAGTAACTCGCTAAAGATCGGGTGAGTTAACGGATTACTTGGCTAATCCATCAACCAATCGAGAGTGCAGCTGGGCTGCAGGTTGTGGGCGCGAGAACTGTGCTCCGGTCTCATCTACAGAGTGACTGGTAAACAGCTGACCCATCCCCACCACAGGACACTCAGTGGTGACCCACAGAGGTGCCCGTGTGGGTCACTGGCTTCTGCATGTAAGGATGCTCTTCTCCCCTCTTCACTGCCCCCCACCCGCAAACACTGGTCAGCACATCCCTCAAAGAGGAAACAGTCACCTCCCGTCCATGAGGCCAGGCCCCACCTCAGTGACCACAGAGGCCACCACTGT
>NW_011475522.1:0-553 GCF_000754665.1 Bison bison bison
CTTTGTGTTTGATCTTTGTTAATTTGATTAATATGTGTCTTGGGGTGTTTCTCCTTGGGTTTATCCTGTTTGGGACTCTCTGGGTTTCTTGGACTTGGGTGATTATTTCCTTCCCCATTTTAGGGAAGTTTTCCACTATTATCTCCTCAAGTATTTTCTCATGGTCTTTCTTTTTGTCGTCTTCTTCTGGAACCCCTGTGATTCGAATGTTGTAGCGTTTAATATTGTCCTGGAGGTCTCTGAGATTGTCCTCATTTCTTTTAATTCGTTTTTCTTTTATCCTCTCTGATTCATTTATTTCTACCATTCTATCTTCTAATTCACTAATCCTGTCTTCTGCCTCTGTTATTCTACTATTTGTTGCCTCCAGAGTGTTTTTAATTTCACTTATTGCATTATTCATTATATATTGACTCTTTTTTATTTCTTCTAGGTCCTTGTTAAACCTTTCTTGCATCTTCTCAATCCTTGTCTCCAGGCTATTTATCTGTGATTTCCATTTTTAGTTCAAGTATTTTGGATCAATTTCACTATCATTATTCGGAATTTCTTA
>NW_011475523.1:0-967 GCF_000754665.1 Bison bison bison
AAAAAAAAAAAAAAAAAATGTGCATAGAAACGAATGAAAATGAAAACACAACAACCCAAAACCCATGGGATGCTGTAAAAACAGTCCTAAGGGGAAAGTTCACAGCAATACAGACATACCTCAAGAAACAAGAAAACAGTCAAATAAATAACCTAACTCTACATCTAAAGCAACTAGAAAAGGAAGAAATGAAGAACCCCAGGGTTAGTAGAAGGAAAGAAATCTTTAAAATTAGGGCAGAAATAAATGTAAAAGAAACAAAAGAGACCATAGCAAAAATCAACAAAGCCAAAAGCTGGTTCTTTGAAAGGATAAATAAAATTGACAAACCATTAGCCAGACTCATCAAGAAACAAAGGGAGAAAAATCAAATCAATAAAATTAGAAATGAAAATGGAGAGATCACAACAGACAACACAGAAATACAAAGGATCATAAGAGACTACTATCAGCAATTATACGCCAATAAAATGGACAACGTGGAAGAAATGGACAAATTCTTAGAAAAGTACAACTTTCTAAAACTGGACCAGGAAGAAATAGAAAATCTTAACAGATCCATCATAAGCACGGAAATTGAAACTGTAATAAGAAATCTTCCAGCAAACAAAAGCCCAGGTCCAGACAGCTTCACAGCTGAATTCTACCAAAAATTTAGAGAAGAACTAACACCTATCCTACTCAAACTCTTCCAGAATATTGCAGAGGAAGGTAAACTTCCAAACTCATTATATGAGGCCACCATCACCCTAATACCAAAACCTGACAAAGATTCCACAAAAAAAGAAAACTACAGGCCAATATCACTGATGAACATAGATGCAAAAATCCTTAACAAAATTCTAGCAATCAGAATCCAACAACACATTAAAAGATCATACACCATGACCAAGTGGGCTTTATCCCAGGGATGCAGGATCTTCAATATCCACAAATCAATCAATGTAATACACCACATTAACAAATT
>NW_011475524.1:0-525 GCF_000754665.1 Bison bison bison
AAAAACTCTTGGGTGTGACAAGAGTGTTTTAACCTACAAACTCCTCTGAAGGTTCTCTAGCCTGCCTGACAGGCTCGTCCGGCCACATGTGATTGCTCACAGCCTCCCAACCGTGAGAGGCACGAGATGCTTTTAAACCTTCTAAAAACAGGTTCCTTAGAAAAGTTAGAAAACTATTAGTATAAGTATAATGGGCTGATTAGAAATTGTATTGGTAAAGGGTTTTTCATTTGTTGAGCCAGTGTTTGTTGCTAAGTCTCCATATCCCCTGCCCTTACACACATTAATGAATATATAGAAGGAATGAGTATTAACCTTTGATATTAATCACGTTAGACCTTAGGCTAAGTACATTCTTTCCTTAACTAAAACCCACTACACCCTCACCCTGTAGGAATGTAACTTTATTTGGGTGGCGTCTGTTTTGAGAATAATCAGCCCTGGAGAAACAAGTGTCCTGATTGACTGACCGCTGTCACAAGGAGAGGGTCGTAAATTGTCAGCACGGCCCCCCTGGCCAGAAGA
>NW_011475525.1:0-527 GCF_000754665.1 Bison bison bison
GCATCAGAGTCTTTTCCAATGAGTCAACTCCTCGCATGAGGTGGCCAAAGTATTGGAGTTTCAGCTTTACCATCAGTCCTCCCAAAGAACACCCAGGATTGATCTCCTTTAGGATGGACTGGTTGGATCTCCTTGCAGTCCAAGGGACTCTCAAGAGTCTTCTCCAACACCACAGTTCAAAAGCATCAATTCTTTGGCACTCAGCTTTCTTCACAGTCCAACTCTCACATCCAAACATGACCACTGGAAAAACCATAGCCTTGACTAGACGGACCTTTGTTGGCAAAGTAATATCTCTGCTTTTCAATATGCTATGTTGGTCATAACTTTCCTTCCAAGGAGTAAGCGTCTTTTCATTCCATGGCTGCAGTCATCATCTGCAGTGATTTTGGAGCTCAAAAAAATAAAGTCTTACACTGTTTACACTGTTTCCCCATCTATTTCTCATGAAGTGATGGGACCAGATGCCATGATCTTAGTTTTCTGAATGTTGAGCTTTAAGCCAAACTTTTTACACTCTCCACTTT
>NW_011475526.1:0-1227 GCF_000754665.1 Bison bison bison
AAACAAACAAACAAAACAACAAATAAAATCTAGTTAACAATCAAAAAAGAGAGAAGCCATTAAGATACAGTTCTAGAGATTTTGTTCTTTTGAAATGCAAATATATTTATTTATTTCAAGTCATTACAATGTCTATTTAAGTCATCACTCTTCCATGTAGCATAAATTATTCCCTGTTACTCGGAGGATAAACTCATTCCAATCAGTGTTTCATCAGTCACTTTGGCATCTCTGTTTGCAGCATGGAATTGAAATACAATCTGTAGTGTGTATTCCCACTGCTTTGTAGGGGGGGAAGTTTCATGTCATAAAATCCTCTCTTTCCCCTGCAAAAGCAGGCAATCTGCACTACTCTGGAGGAGCACAAAAAGCCTTGAAATATGTTTGCTAACTTGCATCTAAAATCTGATTTTGAAACTCCAAAATAGTTTGGGTTTCGTTTCCTTCTTGCTCCCTGCCTTCCTCTTTTTTTGTCTTTGTTTTCTGATGCATCCTGAGTACTTAGAACAACGCCTAGCCTATGGTGAAACTGAAAGTGTTAGCTCATGTAGGTACTCAATATTTGTTGAATTGATTACAAAAAAATTTAAAGTTGACAAATCCACACTCCTGCTCATGCTCAGTCACATCTGTCATGTCCGACTCTATGACCCTATGGACTGTAGCCCACCAGGCTCCTCTGTCCATAGGATTTCCCAGGCAAGAATATTAGAGTGAGTTGCCATGCGCTCCTCCAAGGGATCTTCTCAACTCAGTGATGGAACCCACGTCTCCTGTGTCTTCTGCATTGCAGGTGGTTTCTTTACCACTGAGCCACCAGAGATTTCCCAAATACATCTGGTAGCTCAGTCTGTAGAGACTCTACCTACAGTACAGGAGATCCAGGTTCCATCCCTGAGTTGGGAAGATCCTCTGGAGAAGGAAATGGCAAACCACTCCAGTATTCTTGCCTGGGAAATCCCAAGAACAGAGGAGCCTAGTAAGCTGCAGTCCGTGGTATCCCAAGAGTCAGACATGACTTAGCAACTAAATCACCACATATTTGATATAGATTATGACAAGTCCTACTGTATAGCCCAGGGAACTCTACTCAATATTTTGTAATAAACTAAATGGGAAAAGAAATTGAAAAAGAGTGCATACATGTATATATGTAACTCTCACTTTGCTATACACCTGAAACTAGCACATTGCCAAACACTGTACTCTACTATGGGCTTCCCCAGT
>NW_011475527.1:0-528 GCF_000754665.1 Bison bison bison
GAAGAGCACAAAATGCAGGCCCAACTGAGTCTGCGCCTCTGAGGACTACCCGAGTGCCTGAACCTGAGCCGCTTGGACCTGGGAGGTGCATCCAACCCAGGGCCGGCCTCGGATTGTTCCCAGCGGAACAACCTAGAGCCCGAGCAGTGTGGGCAGGGTGGCTACATGCCCCGTGAGCGGGGGCAGACCCAGGGTGGCTGAGGCACTGCGAGCCCACGCCAGTGTTATTTGTTTGCAGCATCCCTCCCTCCCTCTCCACAGCGCGACTGAACAAGTAAGCCTAAAAATAAAAAAAAGTGTCCTCCACCGTCCCCTTTGTGTCAGGGCGGAAACCAGATACTGAAGAGACTAGCAAACAGAAGAAGATATAACAGAGGGAACCGCCTTGGAAGCTACAGGCAATAGATCAAAACCCTGTGGTCAGTACTGACTACATAGGAAGGGGCCTATATATCTTGAGAAATATAAGTCTGACCAAGGAACTAGCCAAAAATGAACTGAACCCACAACACCCACAACAAAACCAAG
>NW_011475528.1:0-677 GCF_000754665.1 Bison bison bison
AATGTGGGCTGCATCAACTGAATCTATGTTTCAAATTCAGGAGAATTTACATCTTGACTAATATTGAGTCTTAGGCTCAATAAACATATCGCTTATTATCAATGACTTAGATTCATACTTTTGGTGATTGCTTCAGGGTTATAACATACATAATTAACTTATCCCAGTCAGCTTCCAAGTGATTTTTATACCATGGCATGTATAGTATAAGCATCTTAATATATGTCCATTTTCACCTTCTAGGATAATATATTTACCTTGTGTATAAGTTATGAACCTCATGGTACATTTTCACCATTTTTGTTCAAATAGCTGGTTATCTTTTCAGGGTTTTACATTTTAAGGAAAAAAGTCGTGTGTGTTTGTCCATGCAACTGCTATTGTGTTCTTCTCACCTTTCTGCAGATCTACATTTCCATAAGATTTGCTGTTCCTTCTGCCTAAGCATCCTTTAACATTTCCAGTGCTGTGGCTCTGCAGATGACCAATTCTTTAGCTTGGATATGTTTGAATGCTTCTTTATTTTATATCTTTAAAAAATATTTTTGGTTATTTTTTTTTATTTACTCTAGGTTATTATTTTTTTATTTAAAGGTATTGCACTATGTTACTTGCATTGTGTGTGTATGAGAAGAAATCAGCTTATCTTTGTTTATTTTTTACATAATATGTTTTTA
>NW_011475529.1:0-1118 GCF_000754665.1 Bison bison bison
TCCCAACCACATCCCCGGTATGGTATGGCCAGCCCTCGCAGCAACCAGGGGGCGGATCCAGGCTCTCTGCAGTGGAAGCACAGTCGGAACCACCCGGGAAGCCCCCCCCCCGTATTGTAATTTTATGCTACATCTATTCTTCCCAGTCTTCCGTCATAGTCTTCTTTTCTTTCCTTTGAGATGCTGATCGATCCTATTCCATGTCCCTTTCAGCAAATGACTTATCTCACCTAGAACGGGGCCTTCCCAGCTGGTGCTGGTGGTAAGATCTGCCTATTCAGTCACTGGGTGGGGATGATCCCCTGGAGGAGAAAATGGCAGCCAGTCCAGCTGTTCTTGCCAGAAAGAAATCCCACGAACAGAGGAGCCTGGCGAGCTATAGTCCACGAGGTTGAAAAGAGCCAGACATGACCACGGGGGCAGCACCAGAACAAGCCCCTTGTCTCTGTTAGTTTAACAATTGTTAATATGAACACTTTTATTTAACTCCCACTGAATTCTAGGCACTGGGCTGTAGTAGCTGTAATCCTTATAACAACTTAGACGTTATTAAATCCACTTTATACATTTAGAAACTTAGGGATAATAAGTTCAAGTGGTTTTCATTAAATGAAAGTGTCATGCAGAGTACTTGGCCTGCCATCCTATAGCCGACGTAACTAGTGCAAGCTTGTATTCGCATAGCTGGGCAGTGTCAGCACCAAGGCCATCCGACCTGTGATTTTCCTCTCAGGACCACATGCATCCTTTTCTTTCCCTTCCTTTCTTCCCAACGCTGGCAGCTTCAGCGTGGACTCAAGGAGAGAGCTGTCTGCCGCCCACCAGCTCAGCAGCGCTGCTGCCTCTGGGGTGCCCCCAGATCTGTTCTCAGAACAACATCTCTTTTTTCAGGTCACACTTTGAGTGAAGTCCCATGATTGTCTGCTGGGGCCACTCTTAGGAACCAGCCTCTCAAGGTTCATCATATTGTCACATTGTGCGGCATTTCCTTCTCTTTTAAGACTGTTCCTAGGGAAGGCTGAGTGTAGTAGCCAGTCACAGAGGACAAAGGCTGCACGATGCAGCTTACCTGCGGTGTCTAAAATGCAGACTCACAAAAGCCAGGACTAGAATGGAAC
>NW_011475530.1:0-1073 GCF_000754665.1 Bison bison bison
TGGGGGCAGGAGGAGAAGGGGATGACAGAGGATGAGATGGCTGGATGGCATCACTGACTCGATGGATGTGAGTCTGAGTGAACTCCGGGAGTGGGTGATGGCCAGGGAAGCCTGGCGTGCTGTGATTCATGGGGTCGCAGAGTCGGACACGACTGAGCCACTGAACTGATGGACACACACTCAAAGGAAATGTATAAAATGAAATTACTTATTAAAATGATAGGATTATGGGAATTTATTCAATTTTTTTCCAATGCTTTAATAAATAAAACCCATGCTTAATTTATGAAAATCTCATCATGTATTATGCATTCCAATTTTAAATGCAAGTGTTTGCTCCTTCCTGAATCATCGATGGGAATAGAGGCTTTCAATATATTTTCAACTACCTGTTTCTCTGTCTTGTATAAGAAGCTTTTTTAATTTGAGTTAATTGTTGAATTACTCAGGGAAATGAGTTCATGAATTATTAATTAATATATGCTAATTATGAGCATACACTATTTTAAAGATACAGAAACACAAACCAGAATGGAAACTTAAACTAACTTGAGGCCACTACTAACAAAAGGACAATTTAACAACTACTAGCAACTGACCCAGAGAAGCAATAGTAGGTACAGCTATTGGTGAAACAATTACTTGTGCACTGGTAGGCTTTGGAACTTGTAGATACTTCTGTGAGCACAGGTATGCTACATTAATTTCATTTGTTCTAATGATAATATTGAAACCACTAAATTTGGAAAGGCCTTGGGACAGACTGTGATTAGGTTTAGGTTTTTTCATACGACTTAGGTTTTATAAAATATTTTTTGAGTTTCTTGTATGTGAGAATTAGAGAATTTATGTGTCTACTTCCAAATTCAATTTACAAAAACATTACTAGAGGCTATATTTGATAAACCAAAATTATATTTTTTTACTTTTTTAGGAATTGATCTCAATGTTATTTTGGTAATTTTTATGCTAAGAATTACAAAAATTTATCATGAAATACTTTAAATTCTAAATAAAAGACAAATAGAAACCAAATAAACATACAATTGTGATTTAAAAGCTATTGGAGCAAT
>NW_011475531.1:0-524 GCF_000754665.1 Bison bison bison
CTGAATTCCAATTAGTTTAAAAAATAGCCTTTTTTGAGATTAATTCATGTACCATAAAATCTAACCATTTGAAAATGTACAATTCAAGGTTGTTGTTATATTCAACAACATATAGAAGTTGTGCAACCACCAGCACAATCTAATTTTAGAATGTTTTCATTACCCCAAAAGAAATCCTGTACCCATTAGCAGTCACCCCTCAGTCCCTCTCCCCAACCTCAGTCCCAGGTAACAGTCTTATACTTCTGTGTCTAGATTTGCCTCTCCTAGGCTGGCCTTATAAATGGACATAAGGCAATTATTTGTGTCTGGTTTCTTTCATTAGCATAATGTTTTAAAGATACATCTATATATCAGTTCTTTATTCATTTTACTGAGGAACAATATATTCCATTATATGGATATACTGCCTTTTGTTTATCCATTTATCAACTGATAGATGTTTGGGTTGTTTCCACTTTTTGGCTATGATAAATAATATTGCTATGAACGTTCATGTACACATGCTGTGTGGACTTCATTTC
>NW_011475532.1:0-511 GCF_000754665.1 Bison bison bison
TAATAGATGGAGAAATATACCATGTTCATGGATTGGGAAGAATCAATATAGTGAAAATGAGTATACTACCCAAAGCAATTTATAGATTCAATGCAATCCCTATCAAGCTACCAACAGTATTCTTCACAGAGCTAGAACAAATAATTTCACAATTTGTATGGAAATACAAAAAAACCTCGAATAGCCAAAGCTATCTTGAGAAAGAAGAATGGAACTGGAGGAATCAACCTACCTGACTTCAGGCTCAACTACAAAGCCACAGTTATCAAGACAGTATGGTACTGGCACAAAGACAGAAATATAGATCAATGGAACAAAATAGAAAGCCCAGAGATAAATCCACGCACATATGGACACCTTATCTTTGACAAAGGAGGCAAGAACATACAATGGATTAAAGACAATCTCTTTAACAAGTGGTGCTGGGGAATCTGGTCAACCACTTGTAAAAGATGAAACTAGAACACTTTCTAACACCTTACACAAAAATAACTCAAAATGGATTAAAGAT
>NW_011475533.1:0-879 GCF_000754665.1 Bison bison bison
TATAGTTTTCTATATATAGGTCTTTAGTTTCTTTAGGTAGATATATTCCTAAGTATTTTATTCTTTCTGATGCAATGGTGAATGGAATTGTTTCCTTAATTTCTCTTTCTGTTTTCTCATTATTAGTGTATAGGAATGCAAGGGATTTCTGTGTGTTGATTTTATATCATGCAACTTTACTATATTCATTGATTAGTTCTAGTAATTTTCTGGTGGAGTCTTTAGGGTTTTCTATGTAGAGGATCATGTCATCTGCAAACAGTGAGAGTTTTACTTCTTCTTTTCCAATTTGGGTTCCTTTTAGTTCTTTTTCTGCTCTGATTGCTGTGGCCAAAACTTCCAAAACTATGTTGAATAGTAATGGTGAAAGTGGGCACCCTTGTCTTGTTCCTGACTTTAGAGGAAATGCTTTCAATTTTTCACCATTAAGGATAATGTTTGCTGTGGGTTTGTCATATATAGCTTTTATTATGTTGAGGTATGTTCCTTCTATTCCTGCTTTCTGGAGAGTTTTTATCATAAATGGATGTTGAATTTTGTCAAAGGCCTTCTCTGCATCTATTGAGATGACCATTATTTTTTTTGTTTTTCTAATTTGTTAATGTGGTGTATTACATTGATTGATTTGCAGATATTGAAGAATCCTTGCATCCCTGGGATAAAGCCCACTTGGTCATGGTGTATGATCTTTTTAATGGTTTGTTGGATTCTGATTGCTAGAATTTTGTTAAGGATTTTTGCATCTATGTTCATCAGTGATATTGGCCTGTAGTTTTCTTTTTTTGTGGCATCTTTGTCAGGTTTTGGTATTAGGGTGATGGTGGCCTCATAGAATGAGTTTGGAAGTTTACCTTCCTCTGCAATTTTCTGGAAGAGTTT
>NW_011475534.1:0-1193 GCF_000754665.1 Bison bison bison
TTCTTTTAGTCCCCATTTGCATGGAAAATCTTTTTCCAGCCCTTCACTTTCAGTCTGTATGTGTCCCCTGTTTTGAGGTGGGTCTCTTGTAGACAACATATGTAGGGGTCTTGTTTTTGTATCCATTCAGCCAGTCTTTGTCTTTTGGTTGGGGCATTCAACCCATTTACGTTTAAGGTAATTTCTGATAAGTACGATCCCGTTGCCATTTACTTTATTGTTTTGGGTTCGAGTTTTATACACCATTTTTGTGTTTCCTGTCTAGAGAATATCCTTTAGTATTTGTTGGAGAGCTGGTTTGGTGGTGCAGAATTCTCTCAGCTTTTGCTTTGTCTGAAAAGTCTTTTGATTTCTCCTTTATACTTGAATGAGATCCTTGCTGGGTACAATAATCTGGGCTGTAGGTTATTTTCTTCATCTATTTTAAGTGTGTCTTGCCATTCCCTCCTGGCTTGAAGAGTTTCTATTGAAAGATCAGCTGTTATCCTTATGGGAATTCCCTTGTGTGTTATTTGTTGTTTTTCCCTTGCTGCTTTTAATATTTTTTCTTTGTGTTTGATCTTTGTTAATTTGATTAGTATATGTCTTGGGGTGTTTCGCCTTGGGTTTATCCTGTTTGGGACTCTCTGGGTTTCTTGGACTTGGGTTATTATTTCCTTCCCCATTTTAGGGAAGTTTTCAACTATTATCTCTTCAAGTATTTTCTCATGGTCTTTCTTTTTGTCTTCTTCTTCTGGAACCCCTATGATTAGAATGTTGTAGCGTTTAATATTGTCCTGGAGGTCTCTGAGATTGTCCTCATTTCTTTTAATTCGTTTTTGTTTTATCCTCTCTGATTCATTTATTTCTACCATTCTATCTTCTAATTCACTATTCCTATCTTCTGCCTCTGTTATTCTACTATTTGTTGCCTCCAGAGTGTTTTTAATTTCATTTATTGCATTATTCATTATATATTGACTCTCTTTTATTTCTTCTAGGTCCTTGTTAAACCTTTCTTGCATCTTCTCAATCCTTGTCTCCAGGCTATTTATCTGTGATTCCATTTTGATTTCAAGATTTTGGATCAATTTCACTATCATTATTTGGAATTCTTTATCAGGTAGATTCCCTATCTGTTCCTCTTTTTGTTTGGTTTGGTGGGCATTTATCCTGTTTCTTATCTGCTTGGGTATTCCTCTGTCTCTTCTTCT
>NW_011475534.1:4782-5616 GCF_000754665.1 Bison bison bison
GTGAATATCTAAGACTACAGGCACGATCACATGCAGTCAGAGATAAAAGTACATTCCTCACTAATGTCTGTCAGTCACCATGAAATTTATGCTGACATTTCTTTTCTTGTTAGAATTCCTTTTAACTTATGGTTACCATTGTCAGGGAATACTGACAACTCGATAATGTTCCCTGAGCCTGGCCAATGAACTTGGGTAATATTTCTGTTTTAGTTCTCAAGGCTAATTTTTAGTATTATTGCTGCTGTTTCTATCTATCTTCTATCCATGCACCCATCCATTTTAAAAAAAAATATAAGAATAGAATATCATTACAAGAAGAGGATGCCACTATAATGCTACTCAGTGATGGATAGTAGCCATGATTTATAGGCACATATTCCTAGGTTTGAGAAAAGCAGAGAGGTACCCAAAAGGTTCATCTGTTTTCTAGAGACTGAAGCCAACTTACGTAACCAGGAGCCCTTTTGTCTTCACCTCAAGATCTACTTTTTCCTTCTATTATAGTTGTGAGTACTTTATTGACTCTTTGCCTTTGGCTTCACTCAAGCAATGAAATCTTGCACCTGGATTAGCACAAGAAATATACCTGGAGTTTATCCTCCATAATTTTTGCCAGGTAAAAAAATGTTCTTGCCTGTCAGGGGAATATAAGCAATATGCTCCTGTGTGAATACTTATTACTTGCCTGTCAGAAAAAGGTTACCGAAATTTCCCTTTGGGGAGAATGTCATGAACATTTTTTTTCCTTCTGCCTAGTAAATTTCTTGCAGATGTACCTCTCTGGGTACCACAGCTGCAATTCCCTCTGGAAGTTCATCTGGCATAAATGCA
>NW_011475535.1:0-532 GCF_000754665.1 Bison bison bison
TTACGTTTAAGGTAATTACTGATAAGTATGATCCCGTTGCCATTTACTTTATTGTTTTGGGTTCGAGTTTATACACCGTTTTTGTGTTTCCTGTCTAGAGAATATCCTTTAGTATTTGTTGGAGAGCTGGTTTGGTGGTGCAGAATTCTCTCAGCTTTTGCTTGTCTGAAAAGCTTTTGATTTCTCCTTCATACTTGAATGAGATCCTTGCTGGGTACAATAATCTGGGCTGTAGGCTATTTTCTTTCATCATTTTAAGTATGTCTTGCCATTCCCTCCTGGCTTGAAGAGTTTCTATTGAAAGATCAGCTGTTATCCTTATGAGGATTCCCTTGTGGGTTATTTGTTGTTTTTCCCTTGCTGCTTTTAATATTTGTTCTTTGTGTTTGATCTTTGTTAATTTGATTAATATGTGTCTTGGGGTGTTTCTCCTTGGGTTTAACCTGTTTGGGACTCTCTGGGTTTCTTGTACTTGGGTGATTATTTCCTTCCCCATTTTTAGGGAAGTTTTCCACTATTATCTCCTCAAGTA
>NW_011475536.1:0-636 GCF_000754665.1 Bison bison bison
TTGTTAAAGTAGATTTGTCTTTAATCCATTGTATATTCTTGCCTCCTTTGTCAAAGATAAGGTGTCCATATGTGCATGGATTTATCTCTGGGTTTTCTATTTTATTCCATTGATCTATATTTCTGTCTTTGTGCCAGTACCATACTGTCTTGATAACTGTGGCTTTGTAGTAGAGCCTGAAGTCAGGTAGGTTGATTCCTCCAGTTCCATTCATCTTTCTCAAGATAGCTTTGACTATTCGAGGTTTTTTGTATTTCCATACAAATTGTGAAATTATTTGTTCTAGATCTGTGAAGAATACCATTGGTAGCTTGATAGGGATTGCATTGAATCTATAAATTGCTTTGGGTAGTATACTCATTTTCACTATATTGATTCTTCCAATCCATGAACATGGTATATTTCTCCATCTATTAGTGTCCTCTTTGATTTCTTTCACCAGTATTTTATAGTTTTCTATATATAGGTCTTTAGTTTCTTTAGGTAGATATATTCCTAAGTATTTTATTCTTTCCGTTGCAATGGTGAATGGAATTGTTTCCCTAATTTCTCTTTCTGTTTTCTCATTATTAGTGTATAGGAATGCAAGGGATTTCTGTGTGTTGATTTTTATATCCTGCAACTTTACTATAGTCA
>NW_011475537.1:0-549 GCF_000754665.1 Bison bison bison
ATGGTGGCCTCATAGAATAAGTTTGGAAGTTTACCTTCCTCTGCAATTTTCTGGAAGAGTTTGAGTAGGATAGTTGTTAGCTCTTCTCTAAAGTTTTGGTAGAATTCAGCTGTGAAGCCGTCTGGACCTGGGCTTTTGTTTGCTGGAAGATTTTTGATTACAGTTTCATTTTCCGTGCTTGTGATGGGCCTGTTAAGATTTTCTATTTCTTCCTGGTCGAGTTTTGGAAAGTTGTACTTTTCTAAGAATTTGTCCATTTCTTCCACGTTGTCCATTTTATTGGCATATAATTGTTGATAGTAGTCTCTTATGATCCTTTGTATTTCTGTGTTGTCTGTTGTGATCTCTCCATTTTCATTTCTAATTTTATTGATTTGATTTTTCTCCCTTTGTTTCTTGATGAGTCTGGCTAATGGTTTGTCAATTTTATTTGTCCTTTCAAAGAACCAGCTTTTGGCTTTGTTGATTTTTGCTATGGTCTCTTTTGTTTCTTTTGCTATTTATTTCTGTCCCTAATTTTTAAGTATTTCTTTCCTTCTACTAACCCTA
>NW_011475538.1:0-540 GCF_000754665.1 Bison bison bison
GAAAGAGAAATGAAGGAAACAATTCCATTCACCATTGCAACGGAAAGAATAAAATACTTAGGAATATATTTACCTAAAGAAACTAAAGACCTATATATAGAAAACCATAAAACACGGGTAAAAGAAATCAAAGAGGACACTAATAGATGGAGAAATATACCGTGTTCATGGATCGGAAGAATCAATATAGTGAAAATGAGTATACTACCCAAAGCAATCTATAAATTCAATGCAATCCCTATCAAGCTACCAACGGTATTTTTCACAGAGCTAGAACAAATAATTTCACGATTTGTATGGAAATACAAAAAACCTCAAATAGCCAAAGAAATCTTGAGAAAGAAGAATGGAACTGGAAGAATCAACCTGCCTGACTTCAGGCTCTACTACAAAGCCACAGTCATCAAGACAATATGGTACTGGAACAAAGACAGAAATATAGATCAATGGAACAAAATAGAAAGCCCAGAGATAAATCCACGCACATATGGACACCTTACCTTTGACAAAGGAGGCAAGAATATACAATGGATTAAAGAC
>NW_011475539.1:0-521 GCF_000754665.1 Bison bison bison
GTCTCTTGTAGACAACATATATAGGGGTCTTGTTTTTGTATCCATTCAGCCAGTCTTTGTCTTTTGGTTGGGACATTCAACCCATTCATGTTTAAGGTTATTATTGATAAGTATGATCCCATTGCCATTTACTTTATTGTTTTGGGTTCAAGTTTATACACCCTTTTTGTGTTTCCTGTCTAGAGAATCTCCTTTAGCATTTGTTGGAGAGCTGGTTTGGTGGTGCTGAATTCTCTCAGCTTTTGCTTGTCTGAGAAGCTTTTGATTTCTCCTTCATATTTGAATGAGATCCTTGCTGGGTACAATAATCTGGGCTGTAGGTTATTTTCTTTCATCACTTTAAGTGTGTCATGCCATTCCCTCCTGGCCTGAAGAGTTTCTATTGAAAGATCAGCTGTTATCCTTATGGGAATCCCCTTGTGTGTTATTTGTTGTTTTTCCTTGTCTGTACTTTTAATATTGTGTTCTTTGTGTTTGATTCTTTGTTATTTGATTAATATGTGTCTTGGGGTGTTTCGTCC
>NW_011475540.1:0-566 GCF_000754665.1 Bison bison bison
GAAGGACCCTGTTTCTAAAAAAGGTGACACTCCTGAAGGTATTAGAACTTCAACATGTAAATCAGGGTGGGGGGCAAATCCAATAGACAACAGCTAGTATTATTACTGTTAACTTTAATACTATGCTCAGTTCAGTTACCATATAAATATACCTATCTTTCAAGTTGTTATTTTGAATTCATTTCAGACAGAAAAAAAAACTTCAAAAATACTATGTTGCCTTGTAACTATTACCCAGCTTCTCCTAATGTTATCATCCATAATCTTAGTATAAGAATCTAAATCAGGAAATTAATGCTGATACAGTACTATTAACTAATTCATAGACCTTATTAAAATTTTTCTAATTGTCCCACTAGTGTCTTTTCTCTGTCCAAGAATCTAATCCAGGATCCAATACTGCATGTAATATCATATCCTCATAATCCAATCTAAACCGTTTGGTCTTCCCTGCTGTTGCTGCTACTGCTGCTGCTAAGTCGCTTCAGTAGTGTCCAATTCTGTGCGACCCCATAGACGGAAGCCCACCAGGCTCCCCCGTCCCTGGGATTCTCCAGGCAAGAACA
>NW_011475541.1:0-605 GCF_000754665.1 Bison bison bison
ATTTCCAGATCTTAGATACTTCCCAGGTGGTCCAATGGTAAAGAATCTGCCTGCAATGCAGGAGACATGGGTTCAGTCCCTGGGTTGGGAAGATCCTCTGCAGAAAGAAATGGCAACCCACTACAATATTTTTGCCTGGAGAATTCCATGGACAGAGGAACCTGGCAGGCTAGTACAGTCCATGCAGTCACAAAGACACGACTTAGCAACAGCAGCAGCAGCAGCCAGGTTTTTTTTAGATTAAAAAAACCCAAATATTACCTTTTATTGAGAAAAAAATTTTTTAAAGTGGTAAATACAAGATTATTCCCTGAACCATTAGTAACTTACTCTTGAAAGTAGTTTGCAAGTGGTATAGAGTGTTATCTAAATCTCTAAGTCAAGGCCAAGTCATCTTTAATCCTTCAAATATTAATCAAGTTCATCAGGTTGTACCTCCAAAGGACATGGACAAAATACAATTTAGTATTGTTTCTCTAACTTTTTTTAATGGGACTTCCCAAATGTGAACAAAATACAATTTAGGGTTGTTTCTCTCTCTCTCTCTTTTTTAAATAGGACTTCCCATACATGAACAAAATACAATTTAAAATTTTCTCAATTTT
>NW_011475542.1:0-992 GCF_000754665.1 Bison bison bison
ATAGACGGGAGCACACCAGGCTCCCCCGTCCCTGGGATTCTCCAGGCAAGAACACTGGAGTGGGTTGCCATTTCCTTCTCCAATGCATGACTCTAGCCTGAAACAATTCTGTCTTCACTCCCTGTTTTTCTGCTGGTATTTCTTATACCAAAGTGTATCATTCCTTCTAATCCAAGACACTCCTTGATCTTACTTTTTTTTCTCCTTTCCCACTGGCCTACAAATACCATCCCAGCATACCCCACAGTAGAAGTCATCTACTTTATGGTAATTTTGCATTTTGAGCCTTGAGTTCTTCACTTACTTAATAATAAAAGGAGACAAAATAGTGAGAAATATCTCTTCAACTCTGAAATTTACAATTTTGCATTCTACACCTAATAAATTACTCCAAATGTTTCTTTTGACTTTGTGTCTTCTTGAAGTCATAACTTTCTACTCAATATTACAAACTCTTAGCAGTTAGGGAATTTTTCTTCATCTTTGTATATGGTGTTCTCTCCTTTCTCTAACATCAGTCTTTCTCCCATAGCTAGAGTAATGCCTTATACCTAAGAAATACTGAAAGCTTATCCAATTAAATTTAAGGGATTTTCCTTAGCCAGGGAAATTATATAACAATACTTCAAAAAAGAAGGTCAGGAGGCTATTGAAATAATATAGGGCCAGGTTTGTAGTGATAAAGGAAAAATAGATTCTGGATATTTTGAATATAAGATATGAGAGAAGAGACTGTGATTGCCATTAGAATGTTCCACATATACTTCTTTTCTCCATTCTTTGGAGCATATTTTCTCTGTGATCAAGTGTGTGTTTGTTTGTTTTAATTCTGACCAATGAGAGGAAACCCCTTCTGGGTTGAGCATTTAACTGTTGGTGGCCCTCAAGAGCAGCTTGTTTTATCTCTCAGGACAGAGGTTGAAAGCATTTGAGATGGTGGCCCCTTCACTAAATGAGAAAAGTCCTCCAGCTGACTCATGATGAATGTAGCA
>NW_011475543.1:0-659 GCF_000754665.1 Bison bison bison
ACAACTTAGCAACTCAACAGCAACAACAGCAACAAATTAACAGGATGGCCAGTGCTGATTCGACTACTGAAAATTGAATCTTAGCATCTTTCCATCTAATCAGATCAGAGAACAGATTCCAGAAACCCCATAACTGATGCAGAATACTCATCCTGAACTTTCTGCTCAGCAGCAGCATGTGTGTTAGTCAGGATCCTGCAGACCCAAGAGGCTAGAGAGAGACACAGAAGAGGAGAGTCATTGTAGGAATTGGTTCGTGTAATTATGAGACCAAAGAGGCCCACGGTCCACTAATTCCATACTGAAGCCTGGGGAACACAAGGCCGGGGCTTAATTCAATGCAAAGGCTTGAGGAGGGGGCACATAGTGCCAGTCCAAAAGCCCAAGAACCAGGAGGGCCAATGCCCATGGGCAGGAGCCAGACATGCAGCTCAGAGAGAGGGCATTCCTTCCTTCATTTCCATGTTCTATTCAGGCATCAGGAGGCTGTGTGATCCTCACCCACACTGGGGAGGGCACCTCCTTGCTCAGCCTCTGATGCAAATACTCACGTCTCCTGAAAGCCCCTCTCAGACACACCGGAAAGATCCTCCTACCAGCATCTGGGCTGGGCCTCCCTCGGCCCAGGCAAGTTGACGCATAGAAGCAACCATCACGCC
>NW_011475544.1:0-793 GCF_000754665.1 Bison bison bison
AAAAAAAAAAAAAGTCTTACTTCTTTAAAATGCAAATAAATAACTGGGAAATATTTTGATATTGACAAATGTTTTAATTTTGTGTCTTTGTATGTATGGTAATTGTCTATGTGCAAGATGTTTATATGTGTGACTATAGCTTGTTATTAGATAGTTGAACTGCTCAGCACATCACTGAAATTAGTATTGGAACCATAAAATGCCACAATGTTTGGTATAAAGTCGACTATGAACTTTTTGATATAATATTGGTATAGTTTCTCTTCTTTTATTATTTCAGAATTCTCTCATTCTTAAATAAATCTTGCAGTTCTAAGTCAAAATATTATATTAAATATGAAAACAAAATGTGAGATTCAAGTAGATTAGTCTTTTTTTACACTAAAGATGAGGGCATGGTTACAATTCTCTTGTTTTAATTACTCTTTAAGTGTAAAAATTGTTTACTGCTAATTTTTTCTTATAGTTAATTTTTAAAAATTTTTTATTGTATTGATTTTGCCAATATTGTAATCAGCCTCTCATAAATAAATAAAGATCTTTATTGGAGGATAATCGCCTTACAATATTGTGGTGGTTTCTGCCATAAATCACTATGAGTCATCTGCATGTATACATATGTGTCCCCTCCCTCTTGAAACTCCCTCCCATATCCCACCTCACTTCACCCCTCTAGGTTGAGCTCCCTTTGTCACACAGAAAATTCCCACTGGCTATCTATTTTACACAAGGTAATGTATATGTTTCCCTGCTACTTTATCAATTCATCCCACACTCTCCTTCCTACACTGTG
>NW_011475545.1:0-861 GCF_000754665.1 Bison bison bison
AAAAAGAATATATATGTATACATTCTTAAATACATCTTTGTGTGTGTATGTGTATATATATATATATATATGCATATACACATTATATATGTATGTTGCACATGTAAGTAAGTATATGCATAAGAGGACAGTTTCAGGAAAGGTATATGAGAAAGGATTTGGGGGAATGGAAATAAAAAATATTGGGTAGGAAAGAAAATCACTCAATACACACTGTTTTGGATAATTTAAATTTTTTATATACATTATCTTTATAATGGTAAAAGAACAATCTGAAGATGACTCTGGCTGTTTTGTGGGGAACACATTGGAGAATGCAAGACAGGTGGAGAAGCCTGGGGGAATGAGTGCATCAAGCAGAGAGGATGGTTCAACAGACTAGGGAGAAAAATGGATGGGTTAGAGGTCCATATTAGTGGTAGACACATAGCACTTGCTGGTAGATAGAATTTTGGTGACAAGGAAGAGAGGAATTGAGAATTGGTTTAGGGTTTTGACCCAGGCAATTTAATAAACTGGAGTGCTGATGAAAACCATGGGAGAAGTGTGAGGGGCAGATTATAGGAGATGCTTAGACAATCCTACTTTGAGGCTGAGGAGATTGTATTTGGAGATTTGCATGATCTCGTTCTCCCTTCTCTCAGGAAGAGAGGGAATTGGTAAATGTTCTTCATAGCCTCTTTCAGGGGGTACTTCATGCTCTGAGACAGAATTATATTATTTCCAGAAGTTAGTTTAGATATGATTTAACAAAAGGGAAATGTGTATTCATATATCTTCCTTTGGCTGAAAAAATATACATGGCTTTTATCATGTGAAGTTTCTATGACAGAACTGGTAATTTCTCTCAGTGCTTTAAAA
>NW_011475546.1:0-815 GCF_000754665.1 Bison bison bison
GCACACAGGAACCCATGCTTCACACACCCACGAGGCATTCTGTGTGTAAAGGAACGTGCCTGTCCAGGCAGGCTCTCGGTAAAGACAAATAAACCTTCTGGATCGCCATGCATTTCTGAGTTTGCAAATGCTTGGTATACACCCAACTTCCGTTTTTTTTGAGGATGTGTATATTATCCCTCATGTCATGCATCAGAACAGTTTTTCAAAGGCCATGTGGAAATTCCACTCCCATGGAAAAAAAAAAATATTCCACTTCAAACAGTACAAGCCCAAGTAACTGTTCTAAAAAAAAAAAAGAGCAGGATCAACTCAGAGACTAAACTCTTTAGTTCTCTAATCATCTACTGTAGAGTTGAAATATTAACAGAGTTTGTGAAAATGTTGGGAAAACTCTGATCAGATGGATATACCATAAACCATAAGGTGTCCCGGAGCCTTACCCAAGGCAAGAGAGAGTCATTTTAAAAATTGATGATGAAACTACAGTTAGATTTTAAAAAACAAAAAAAGATCTGTGGCAAAATTTATTTATACCAGATGAATGTTATGGTCATCATTGCCTCTGGTTAATGCATATCCCAGATCTGGTGACATTGTACATGAAACCCGGTCTCACTGGCTGTTTTTTCTTTTTTCTTTTTGCAGAGTTACATGGAATTGTTTGTTGAGTCCAAATGGAATGACACCCTCGCCGGCTCCCATGCCGAAGTGCCCTGATCACTTCCTAAAGGGAAAGGAACGTGAACTCTTTGCAAGGTCATCCTACGTGGCACATTTGGGTTTGGAAATGTGGTGGCTATTCAGGTTCCTGT
>NW_011475547.1:0-873 GCF_000754665.1 Bison bison bison
GTTGGTCATAACTTTCCTTCCAAGGAGTAAGTGTCTTTTAATTTCATGGCTGCAATCACCATCTGCAGAAATAGTCACATATAAAAGAATGAAACTAGACCCCTATCCTACACTAATGACAAAGATTAACTAAAAATGGATTGAAGATTTAAACATAAGTCCTGAAACCATAAAACCCCTAGAAGAAAACAAAAGCTTCTTGACATGGATCTTGGCGATGACTTTTCGGCTATGACGCCTAAAGTATAAGCAACAAAATCAAAGATAAACATGAGGTATGATATCAAACTTAAAGTTTCTGCACAACAAAAGAACCAATCAACAAAATGAAAAGACAACCTATGGAATGGGAAAAAATATTTGCAAACTATATATCTGATAGTGAAGTAAGTGAAAGTCGCTCAGTCGTGTCCAACTCTTTGCGACCCCATGGACTATACAGGCCATGGAATTCTCCAGGCCAGAATACTGAAGTGGGTAGCCGTTCCCTTCTCCAGGGGATCGTCCCAACCCAGGTCTTCTGCAATGAAGATGGATTCTTTACCAGCTGAGCCACAAGGGAAGCCCAAGAATACTGGAGTGGATAGCTTATCCCTTCTCCAGCGGATCTTGCTGACCCAGGAATTGAACTGGGGTCTCCATAAGGGGTTGATATCCAAAATGTATAAAGAACTCATGAACTCAAGAGGAAAAAACAAATAATCCAATTAAAACATGGACAAAGAACCTGAATAGGAATTTTCCCAAAGATTTATGAATGGCCAAAAGGTACATGAAAAGTTACTCAAAATCACTAATCATAGAGAAATATAAATCAAAACCACAAGGAGATATCACCTCACACCTGTTAGAATGGCTAGCATCAAAAAAGAC
>NW_011475548.1:0-681 GCF_000754665.1 Bison bison bison
TACTTATGGGGAAGCTATTGAAGCTTACGTTAATTAAATAATTTGTAACATTTAATAAATAGGAATGATAATATCGGAATTCAGTTCTCTCTGAGAGTGAAGCCTGAGTTCTTAAATAGTAAACTATTTACCTTCCATCTTACCCGTCAAAGATGGAAAACAATTGCTATTGATATCTTATACTAGATACTGTGACAAATTCTTATATTTAACTTATTTTATTTAATCCTTACAACACCCTGTGTGCTGGGTATCACTGTTGGCAATTTTTAAAAGTTCTGATTATCAAGGTAACTTGTATTTAAACAAAAATTTGGAAGAGTCAGAAAAATTGAGGGAGCTAAAAAATTACTCACAGTTTTTTCAAGCACAGATAATTCAAGTAAAAACTTGGCATATTTCCTCTGGTCTTTTTTGTTGTAAAAATTCATACGTATAAGGTCATACAGCATTTACAACTTAGTATTCTGCTTACATTTATAGCCTGCATTTTCCCATGTAACTAAAACTCTCTTAAATACTATGAAAGCTGCATAATAGTGAGTGTTGTTTTAATATCATTTCCCTAGGGTTTTTAGTCTATTTACAATTTTCTGATCTTAAAATAATGCAATAAAAATCACAGGGCTTAAATTTTTGTTTTGGAACATTTCCCTAGAGTAGACTACTTGAAAGAAAATT
>NW_011475548.1:4564-5128 GCF_000754665.1 Bison bison bison
TTCATGGCTGCAGTCACCACCTGCAGTGATTTTGGAGCCCCCAAAAATTCCTAAACCAGTTTTAGTCATTTGCATTATGAATAACTCAGCCATCCTTGAAAGGTCTCATAATTTAATCTCTCCCCTGGTTGTATAATTATTCTCCTAGTAGTAGAATTTTCACATGATTATTTTCTATGTCATAGGTCCCCTGGAAATTCATTCCATCATTCCAAGTGCTTCCCACCCTTTCGAAATCACCTTGCTGTTTTTACTTGTAATCATATCCGGGCCACAGTCACCTCAGTGATCAGTATTGTATTATTGTAGTGCCATGTCCTATCTATTGTCACCTTTATTAAAAGTGCTCATTCAAGTGAATGCTGAAAAAGATGAAAAGGTTGATGTTGGAGGAGAGGAGGGTGGTCCATGTTACTAGCTCTTATTCATTCTAGATTGGGAAAGGGAGGGAAGACAAGAGAGAATGAAGAAAGTATCCTATAGCAGGCAGAGGAGGGAACAGACCTCCTGAATACTCTGTACTTCTTTAGCTAGCAATCAATTTGGGTTAGATTGATTATGGAC
>NW_011475549.1:0-708 GCF_000754665.1 Bison bison bison
TTCTTCTTCATGACTAGGAAAAATAAATGTCTGTCTTCTTCATCTTCTCAGGCTTTTGTGAAGTCAGGAGGAAAGTCTAGCCCCAAGGCCAGGCAGGCGCTTTTGAACAAGATTCTCTCTTGAAACTTGGTAAAAAGGAAAGGAATGTGAAGTTGCTCAATCGTGTCAGACTCTTTGCGAACTGGTGGACTGTAGCCTACCAGGCTCATCCGTCCATGGGATTCTCCAGGCAAGAATACTGGAATGGGTTTCCATTTCCTTCTCCAGGGGATCTTCCCGACCCTGGGATCGAAACTAGGTCTCCCGCATTGCAGGCAGACACTTTACCCTCTAAGCCACCAGGGAAGTCCTGAAACTTGGAAGGACTCATACATTTCTAGGGTAATTTACTTGTGGCTCCTCCTAAAGTTGAACAGGAAAAGTTATTTGAATAATTTTATTATGACCCAGTCATAATGGGTTTCAGGTCATTCTGACCTTGCAGTTAGTAGTAAGGAGGCTCTGTGAGGCAGGTCATCCTGATGCACAGGTGAGAGAATGTGGGGATCAGGTTGATGTAGAATCCAAGGAGATCTTTCCTTGGACAGAGCTGCTGCAGACACCAGGAGGTGACTTCTGTTTGCACGTGTGAGGATGTTCTTTCACACAAAATGGAGAGATTCCATATCCTAGAAGACTGACCAGTGGAGAAAAGAGCCTAGTTTATTC
>NW_011475550.1:0-530 GCF_000754665.1 Bison bison bison
GGAGGAGCCTGGTGGGCTGCAGTCCATGGGGTCGCTAAGAGTCAGACACGACTGAGTGACTTCACTTTTATGCATTGGAGAAGGAAATGTCAACCCACTCCAGTGTTCTTGCCTGGAGAATCCCAGGGATGGGGGAGCCTGGGTGGGCTACTGTCTATGGGGTCGCACAGAGTTGGACACGACCGAAGCGACTCAGCAGCAGCAGCAGCATATGGAGATAATTTTTGCAATGTCACATGAATCTAGCTGTGTATTATATTTGTAATTGTCAGCTTTTTAATGTATTTTTTCAACATTTATGATTTGTAAAGGATTGTATATATCACGTGTGTGAAAATGTTTTCAATGTTGATTTCCACTTTATTGAATTAGGGCTGTAATGCTTAAATCATAACTCAGTAATATAATTTAGCTGCTACAGTAAACATGTGGACTTTCATCTCCTTTATCCCCATAAACACATACTTATTCATTAAATAATATGTAGGAATTTGTTTAAATGTATTTGTTTAGAAAACTGCTGTCTGGTT
>NW_011475551.1:0-652 GCF_000754665.1 Bison bison bison
TTTAATATTCTTAAACATAAAAAGACACCCAAACCCTTGCCAACTGCATCAGAACATGGGTTTTACAAATAATTAAATGAGGTCAGCGTGATTTCATTGAAGGCTGTCAGGCAGCTTCCG
Source organism: Bison bison bison (assembly GCF_000754665.1). NCBI lineage: Eukaryota > Metazoa > Chordata > Mammalia > Artiodactyla > Bovidae > Bison > Bison bison. Next base: position 121 of record NW_011475551.1, read on the forward strand.
TGATAAATAAGGCAAATTTTTACAGGCACATCTATTAGACCCTTGAATTAGTCAAACATAAGGAAGCACACTAGGAAAACACAGACTAGGAGGTGGATCCTACTTGCAAATCAGAACAGTATAGAAATGGCCACAGATTGCATCATAAATTCCATTTTCCAGAAGCTCCATTATATGTAGATACCAGAAGGCAAATAAAAGCATACTTAAAGATGGTGTTGGCAACATCTATTTAAAAAAAAAAAGACGAAAATGGCATGATTTCACAGCACCAAACTCAAACCAGCGGTAATATATAATATCAGACCCCAAATTTTTCAATGCGCACTGAATAATGATTGAATAACCGCTGAATTGGAACCATTCAAGCATTTAAAAAGAAAAAGCTGTGACTCCTGCAGTCACTGCATTAGAGATGATTCTTTCAAATACCACGTGTCTCCATTAACCCTTAGATGGCCTTAGTGTCAATATGACGTCTCCAAGATGCCCTGGAAAAAAGCCTGAACCTTTGGGGTCGGGGGGACACAAC
>NW_011475552.1:0-659 GCF_000754665.1 Bison bison bison
ACTAATTACTGATACACACAATAACATGGATGAATCTCAAAATATTATACTGAGTGAAAGAATCCTGGAGCATTCAATGTCACTAAATATCTTCATCATACAAAGCTAGGAGCCAAAAGACACTGTCTATTGTTGATGACTCCAAAAATAAAGTGCAAAAATATAAAAGTTACAAAGGTAAATGGTAACAGAATTAAAAATTAAATGTATAGGAATTAAATGTATAGAAAAAATTAAATGTATAGAATTAAAAATTAAATGTATAGGAACCCTTTGAGGAGGACATGAGATGGGACATAAGAATGGCATATATAAGCTACATCTTCATGTGTCTTGAAAGGAAGTTGATCATGTTTAAAACAGATAAATCAAGAAAAAGCAATTAGGGCTTCCCTGGTGGCTCAGTGGTAAAGAATTCAGCTGCCAGTGCAGGAGACACAGGCTCGATCCCTGATCTGAGAAGATCCCACAGGCCACAAAGCAACCTAAGCCCACGAGCCACAACTATTGAGCCTGTGCTCTAGAGCCCGGGAGCCACAGCTACTGAAGCCCACATGCCCTAGAGCCCGTGCTCCACAAGAGAAGCCGCCGCGACAAGAAGCTTGTGCACCGCAACTAGAGAAAAAGCCTGTGCATCAGTGAAGACCCAGCACAGCCAT
>NW_011475553.1:0-939 GCF_000754665.1 Bison bison bison
AAAAAAAAAAAAAAAGGACAAGGTGAGGAAAGTAATAGGGAGCAAGAATATCACTGAAAATCTCTAAAACAGGAAAGTTAAAGACCAAATTAGGTTCTAAGTCCAAGTCATAATTTTATATATATGCAAAACCTTGGGAATTCCACAAGCAAATTAACTCATTTCATTAAAAAGAGTTGGTTCAGTAAAGAGATCTTTGGCATCTGAAAATAAGATGGGTTTTTCAAGCCAGAAACAACAGTTAAGAGACTGCAAGGTAACTAAGGAAAACAAAATGATAGTTTTTTTAAGAGTAAAATCACACAGATTAATAAATCAGAAAAACATAACTGAAATGCTCATAATTATGTCCTGTCACCAACATTCAGAACTTTCTAAATGACAGTAAGAAATAAAAGAGAGAAATAAGAAAGTAGAAGAAAAGTAAAATAAAGCAGAATACCTTAAATGCAGTGAAAACTTACTATTTTGCAGAAGAATTTCATTCCTTACAGTCACTGAATATTTCTTTCCATAACATTTCTATTAGAACTTTTCAGCTTTCCTATCCATTATTATGCTTGCTTTTTCACTGCAATATTGCAATGTAAGTAAGACAGGAGATATGATTTCTATTTTAAAGACTAGAAAATTAATGCTTCAAAGGTTTAGTCAAAGCTCTTACCCAGTCAAAGAGCTAGAAAGTAGCAAAGCTAGGACTCTCTAATATTGGATCTTTAACCTCAAGGGTATTTGTACCTCATGCCCTCTGAAAATCTAAATCTAAGTGGGATTATATTTGTCAATTTTCTTTCTCTTTTGGTTAAACAGCAAGCATTTATTTCTCTAAGTTCTTGTCAATTTTCATCATAGGTGATCCAAATGACTTAAAAGCAACTCCAGAACTTTTACGTAAGTTTCCCCTCAACTCAGTTGTTTCCATCTTTTACAAAGTGCCTA
>NW_011475554.1:0-771 GCF_000754665.1 Bison bison bison
AACATCTGGAAGTTCACGGTTCGTGTATTGCTGAAGCCTGGCTTGGAAAATTTTGAGCATTACTTTACTAGCGTGTGAGATGAGTACAATTGTGAGGTAGTTTGAGCATTCTTTGGCATTGCCTTTCTTTGGGATTGGAATGAAACCTGACCTTTTCCAGTCCTGTGGCCACTGCTGAGTTTTCCAAATTTGCTGGCATATTGAGTGCAGCACTTTCACAGCATCATCTTTTAGGACTTGAAATAGCTCAACTGGAATTCCATCACCTCCACTAGCTTTGTTCATAGTGATCCTTTCTAAGGCCTAGTTCACTTCACATTCCAGGATGTCTGGCTCTAGGTGAGAGATCACACCATCATGATTATCTGGGTCGTGAAGATCTTTTTTGTACAGTTCTTCTGTGTATTCTTGCCACCTCTTCTTAATATCTTCTGCTTCTGTTAGGTCCATACCATTTCTGTCCTTTACTGGATGAGCCCATCTTTGCATGAAATGGTCCCTTGGTATCTCTAATTTTCTTGAAGAGATCTCTAGTCTTTCCCATTCTATTGTTTTCCTCTATTTCTTTGTATTGATCGCTGAGGAAGGCTTTCTTCTCTCTCCTTGCTATTCTTTGGAACTCTGCATTCAGATGCTTATATCTTTCCTTTTCTCCTTTGCTTTTTGCTTCTCTTCTTTTCACAGCTATTTGTAAGGCCTCCTCAGACAGCCATTTTGATTTTTTGTCTTTTTCTTTTCCTTGGGGATGGTCTTGATCCTGTCTCCTATACA
>NW_011475555.1:0-522 GCF_000754665.1 Bison bison bison
TGGCAGAGTTTGAGATGGTTGGATGGCATCTCCAACTCGATGGACATGAGTTTGAGTATGCTTCAGGAGTTGGTGATGGACAGGGAAGCCTGGCATGCTGTAGTCCATGGGGTTGCAAAGAGTCAGACTTGCCTGAGCTATTGAGATGAACTGAACTGAACTGAACTGAGACTTGCACACAAAGAGAATGCCGTGTATACATGAAGTCAGAGATTATGGTAATATGCTTATATGACATGGTTTCCAGAAAATCACCAGAAGCTAGAAGAGATGCAAGATACAGGTTCTTCCTCAGAGCCATTAGAAGGAATCAGCCCTGCTGACACCTTAATCTTGGACTTCTAAGCTCCAAAACTGTGACACAATCAATTTCTGTTGTTTAAGCTACTCAGCTTTTGTTACATTGTTAAGCGAACCATTGCAAACCTATATAACAATAAATGCATTTTTATACATTATTCTAAGATATCATCTATAAATAATTCACTTAACGTGATCCATTGGATTTTTTAATATAGTTCT
>NW_011475556.1:0-574 GCF_000754665.1 Bison bison bison
CTGTCATCCCCTTCTCCTCCTGCCTTCAATCTTTCCCAGCATCAGGGTCTTTTCTGATGAGTCAGTTCATGGCATCAGGTGGCCAAAGTATTGGAGCTTCCGCGTCAGTATCAGTCCTTGCAGTGAACATTCAGGACTGATTTCCTTTAGGATGGACTGGTTGGATCTCCTTGCAGTCCAAGGGACTCTTAAGAGTCTTCTTTAACACCACAGTTCAAAAGCATCAATTCTTTGGCACTGAGCCTTCTTTATGGTTCGACTCTCACATCCACACATGACTACCAGAAAAACCATGGCTTTTACTATCCAGACCTTTGTCAACAGAGTGATGTCTCTGCTTTTTAATATGCCGTCTAGGTTTGTCATAGCTTTTCTTCCAAGGATCAGTTGTCTTTTAATTTCACTGCTGTAGTCTCTGTCCCCAGTGATTTTGGAACCCAAGGAAATAAATTCTGTCACTGTTTCAATTTTAGTATTATGTCTCTAGTCCTTTTTATTCTATTATAGACTTAAAAAAATAATGCCATTGATTTGTTTGAAAATGGGTCACTTATCCTGTAGAATGTTGCACACG
>NW_011475557.1:0-686 GCF_000754665.1 Bison bison bison
ATAAAACTCTTAAAAAATTATATGTAAGAATACATATAATTTTGAGCACTTACTATGTGTCAGGTACTGTTCTAATGACTTTATATCATTATTAATTCCATTTTGTCCCCAAGCAGCAATGTTATTCCCACTTTCCAGGAAACCAAGACACAGATTAAGCAACTAGTCCAAAGTCACAAGCCTAGTCAGTGGCAGAATCTGGATTAGAACCCAAGAATTTTTGGTTCCAGCATCTACAACCCTAATAAGTTATTTTCTCTCTTTACCGAGAGATTAGTTTTAGTTGAGGTCATGAGGAAGGCCGTTATGGAGAAAATGACACTTCGGGCTTCGTTAGAGGGCCAATTATGGTCTATGTATTGTATAAATTGTGCTGTAAGCAGCAGAAATTTAATACGTATTTGTTGACTTAATAAGTGACTTGCCTTCTTTAAACCGCTAGTTGATTCTATCAGTTAGTGATTATCTGCCAGGAGCCCAGGGTTTGCAAAATGAGAAAACACAGGACCCAGGCAGTCAGCTCATCTTGCCTTCTCGACTGCGGTCAGTGTTTCCAAAGGGGATCTATTGGCATTCTAGGCAGTTCTGTTCTATGCTGTGTGGAGATAACACACTGCAGAACTTTTAGCAACATTTAGAATGTCCTCCAGATATCAGTATTGCCCTCAATTACAGGGACATTGGAA
>NW_011475558.1:0-871 GCF_000754665.1 Bison bison bison
TGCTCATTGCAACTAGAGAAATCCCTCACCCAGCAACAAGTCCCAGCACAGCCAAAAATAAATAAATCAATCTATTTTTAAAAGACCAACATTAATAGGACAAAAAATGTGCTTTATGGAAAAACATCCTTAAAAGAAAAGACATGCATTTCAACATCATGTAACAAAAACTCAGAAAATTTGTGACCTAAAGATCCAAACTAAAGAAATATTATAGGCTCTTCTTTGGGCAGAAGAAACATCACCCTAGGTGGAGCCACACAGATACAGGAAAGAAAGACGAATGACATTTGTGAATATGGAGGAAAATTTAAATGAGTATTGACTATATAACACAATGATAATAATTTCCTTCGGGGATTTATATAGAGAGAGAATGAAAATGCATGACAATAAATGTGGAAGGAGTTTATGGAATCAAAGTGTCTCAAAGCCCCATAACTGAGCAGTTTTAGGAACTAATTAACTAATATTAGACTGTGAAAAGGCAAAAATGTACATTGTAATCTGAAGGGCGAACACTACAAGAATAGCAAAAGAATGTTTACCTAGATAACCATGCAAAGTAATGATGTGATAGTTAAAAAATATTCACCATATCAAAGGAAAAGAAAGGAAAAGGAACTTAGAAGAGGCAAAAATAAATACAGAATATGATATACACAAACCAAATTATATCTATTATTATTTTAGAAGATTCAGATGAAAATACTCCAAATAGAAAGACAGATTGTATCAGACTGGACAAGAAACCTTTCCTCAAATACTCCTGAAAAGAGATATATGCAAAATTTAATCATCACGAAAATTAGAAAATAAGAAAATTGCAAAATGTACACCTTTTCACATTAACCTCAGAAAACTGGTATAA
>NW_011475559.1:0-714 GCF_000754665.1 Bison bison bison
TATACTACACAAGCATATAGAAAAACAATTTTTTAAATGTTCATTTGTTTTGAAGTTTATAAACATGTTTTTATGAATATAGCCTTTAAGCATCAAAGATGAGTATGAAGATCTATGCTAAAGGATATTGCAGTGGTTTTTAATAATTGCAAAAAGTAAGAATAACTAAGGTCAAAAAAAACAGAATGGTTGCAAGTAACTGTATATTCATGTCAGAATACTATGCAGTCATCAAAATGATATTCCTAAACAATATCTACAGGAAATATGCTCACTCTCAATTATTGAAAGTGAAAAAATAAATTCAAGTGTAATCCACAGATTGCAAAATGTAATCAGAGATCAAAGAACCAGAGAAAAGATGTAGAATCATTAACAGTTATGTCAGAGTATTCAAATTGACTGTGATTTTTTTTTATCTCTTGCTTCTTTTAGTATTCTCAACATTTCATGTAAAAATATATTTTTCATAAAAAGAAAGTGCTATTAGAGAATCACATGTTCCCTAGTTAGAATATAATAATAATTTATATCCAAATAGTGCTTTGTAGTTTGAAAAGTATTTCTAACTACATCATTTTATTTGAATCTAAAAATAAGCACCCTCCTTCCCAACCTCATATGTGATGCTCACCTTACTTCTGAAGACTCAGTTCAATGTCACTTTTTCATGAAGTCTTGGTGAACCTGCCAGTCTTTTTTTTTTTTTTTTAA
>NW_011475560.1:0-525 GCF_000754665.1 Bison bison bison
ATAGGGGATGCAAAGTCTTTGATCCTTATCAAAAACCAGGGTTTCTTTCCTGCAAATTTATCGTATACAAATGGTTTAGGTGATTTACATCATCTTCTGGCCAGAAGGCCTATTAACATTTTATGGCTCTTGACAAAGACTTATCAATCGTAAGACTTATTTTCTCTAAGAGTAATTATTTTAAGGTTTGGCGCCATCTTCCGAAGATAAAATTTCATTCCTATAGGGCGGATGTGTAATGGGTTTACAACAAAGGAAGAATTTATTACCTTAAGGGTCTATAGTTACTAACACCAAGGCCACTACTTATTTTTCTACATACCAACTATTAATTAATACATATTCAAGGATACAATTCAGGGGATGTGAAAACTTGGCAACAAGCATTGGCTCATCAATGAAATCTTTTACTAGTTTTATTCTGACGGTTTCTAACTCTCTGAGAGGCTCTAAGCTATTTGAATATCTTAAGCTTCCCGTGCCTCTCGAGGCTGGGAGCTGTAAACAATCGTATGCATAGCTGTA
>NW_011475561.1:0-590 GCF_000754665.1 Bison bison bison
ACACACACACATACACAGAGACTGTTTTATTTGTTCCAGAGTCAATCAAGGAATAACTCAATGAAAACTAAATCACAGTTATAGGACAGAACTTAAATACTTTACGTACTTAAAATGTAAACTAAAGGAAAATGCTGAAAGAGATTTTGAAGGGGAGTGTGTACTGATGCAATAGCAAAGAGGGATTCATATATGTGGTGCTAGTGGTAAAGAACCTGCCTGCTAACACAGGAGACATAATAGATGTGGGTTCGATCCCTGGACTGGGAAGATCCCCTGGAGGAGGGCATGGCAACCCACTCCAATATTCCTGCTTGGAGAATCCCCGTGGATAGAGGAACCTAGCAGGCTATAGTCCATAGGGTCACAGAGAGTTGGACATGACTGAAGTGACTTAGTGGGTATGCACGTGTTCACACACACACACACACATGTACACACACATAATGAAACACACAATTATAACAAAGAAGAAGATATAATAATATAACTTTCAAATATCAAGAGAAAGAAGTAGGGCCAAGATGGGGATGATAGAAATGAGGTGTGATCTCTTTGTTTTGTTTTTTAATGTGAGCCAAGATAAGCAA
>NW_011475562.1:0-509 GCF_000754665.1 Bison bison bison
TTGCCTGGAGAATCCCAGGGACGGGGGACCCTGGTGGGCTGCCGTCTCTGGGGTCGCACAGAGTCGGACACGACTGAAGCGACTTAGCAGCAGCAGTTAGATAGGCCCCTTGGCTTCCCAGGTGGTACTAACCATAAAGAACCCACCTGCTAACACAGGAGACATAAGAGAAGCAGGTTTGATCCCTGGGCTGAGATGACCCCCTGGAGAAGGGCATGGCAACCCACTCCAGCATTCTTGCCTGGAGAATCCCATGGACAGAGGAGCCTGGCAGGCTACAGTCCATGAGGTTTCAAAGAGTTGGACACGACAGAAGCAACTTAGCATGCATGCACGCATGCATTAGTCCCCTTCCTCCTTCCATGGCAGACACCTTCCTTTTCTGACAGCTCAGCAAGGTTCCCCCAAAGTAGCTCCATTTCTTTTTTGGAATCATTTCACATTGTATAGAAAGTTGCAGCAGTAGTACAAAGATCTCCACCCTGTCCCCACCCCCCACCCCACCCCCC
>NW_011475563.1:0-512 GCF_000754665.1 Bison bison bison
TCCCCTTCTCCTCCTGCCTTCAATCTTTCCCAGCATCAGGGTCTTTTCAAATGAGTCAGTTCTTAGCATCAGGTGGCCAAAGGATTGGAGTTTCAGCTTCAACATCAGTCCTTACAATGAATAATCAGGATTGATTTTCTTTAGGATGGGCTGGTTGGATCTCTTTGCATTCCAAGGGACTCTCAAGAGTCTTCTCCACTACCACAGTTCAAAAGCATCAATTCTTGGGTGCTCAGCTTTCTTTATAGTCCAACTCTCACATCCATACATGACTACTAGAAAAACCATAGTCTTGACTAGACGGACTTTTGTTGGCAAGGTAATGTCTCTGCTTTTTAAATGCTATCTAGGTTGTTCATAGCTTTCCTTCCAAGGAGTAAGCGTCTTTAATTCATGGCTGCAGTCACCATCTGCAGTGATTTTGGAGCCCAAAAATTAAAGTCAGTCACTGTTCCACTGTTCCCCATCTATTTGCCATGAAGTGATGGGATCAGATGCCATGGTCTTCGTTT
>NW_011475564.1:0-708 GCF_000754665.1 Bison bison bison
GGAGTCAGGACTTGGGCAGGACAGGGCTTCAAAGTCAGTCTGCCTGGCTGTGAATTCTGGCTCCTCCACTGGAAAGTCTCTTAACCTCTCTATGCCTTGATTTTGGTACCTGTAAAATGGGGTAATACTAGTACCTACTTTATAGATAGAACTAAATGTGACAATGCAAGCTTGGCACACAGCAGGGATACTTAGGATTAATAGTATCTTTAGGACAGTCTTTCCCACTGCAGGAAATCCATCTCCTGCAGCCCTTTACTTAGGCCCCCTTCTCCCTTCTCTCCCACCAAACCTTGCCTATGCCTAAGGACGTGCTAGTCGCTCAGTCGTATCCGACTCTTTGCGACCCCATGGACTGTAGCCTGTCAAGTTCCTCTGTTCATGGGATTCTTCGAGCAAGAATACTGGAGTAAAAAAAAAAAAAAAGAAACTGGAGTAGGTTGCCATTTCCTTCTCCAGGTCCCTGAGGACTTACCTCCTCAAACAGAACCACGAAGAATGATGTTTGCCTGTAAAGCTGAGCTACCTGCTGGGCACTATCATACCGTCATGCTTGGGAACACTTTACCTACGAGTGGTCATTCATTGTTGCTACTAACTACCCTCACAGGAAGATTGGTTGGTATTAAAATTCTCTCATTTGGCAAAGGCGCTGGGAGGTAAAGTGACATTGTTCAAGGTCACATATCTGGGAGAAGAGGTTGGAGC
>NW_011475565.1:0-519 GCF_000754665.1 Bison bison bison
CTCTTCATTTCTTAGCTATTTGTAAGGCCTGCTGAGACAACATGGCCCACTGGAGAAGGGAACTGTAAACCACTTCAGTATTCTTGCCTTGAGAACCCCATGAACAGTATTTCCTTTAGAACTTACATATACTTACCTTGTGTCATAAGTTGATTTTGCAGGGTAGTATGGTTTGGAGAATAAAGATTTAGAGACTTAGTGGCAACACTGTCTCTTTCCCGTCTTAATAGTAGTTTGGTTTAGTACTCTTAGTGAATTACTTTGGTTTTACCTTACTATTCACTGGGACCCCTTTGCTTGTTTTTATTTTTTTCTGTGATGTTTGCCATCTAGCAGTGAGGAGGAATGGAAAATGTGTCATTCCCTCATTCTCTGGCCGTTCCTGTGGCTCTGTCCTTCAATATAACGAATAGGCTCCCTTAGACAGTGTTCATCAGCCTCATCAAACCTCATTTGTCTTCCATTTTTGAACAATAAAGAGACTTCTTTAAAATGTAGGCCTAGAGAGCTTAAAAGTCA
>NW_011475566.1:0-503 GCF_000754665.1 Bison bison bison
GCCCTCCCATCTGGTACATTAGTCATCTGTTTAATGAATGAAAAAGATGGAGTTCAGGGGACCAGAGATCATCATGGGGCTATCTCACCAGGAAAAATTTTTTCCAACTCTAGAACCTCCTGGCCTGATCCTGTTGAAGAAAGGGAGATAAATTGCTCTCTTTTGAAGGTGCATTAACCTTAGGTTCATTTAATGAATTACCTCTCCCGGTGCACTAACAGATACCCTGGGGCCTAAGATGAAAAATGGCCTCTTTTCTCACTGAGAAGCTCAAATATGTACCACTTTCTTCTTCCTCTTTAACTTGTGTTGACTTTCATATTTTTTACCCTCTCATTGTATGTACTTAAAATATAACTATATAAAATATAACATTCTCAGTTTCAAAATAAAAAAGAGAAACTTATTTCCTAACAAGGACAGTATGTGTTTCATATTTAAAGTAGGTTTTCTTAATTTTTCTCTCATTTCTTCCTTCTGGCATCTTTTATCATAAGCTATCT
>NW_011475567.1:0-577 GCF_000754665.1 Bison bison bison
ATAGGTTTCTCAAGAGGCAGGTCAGGTGGTCTGGTATTCCCATCTCTTTCAGAATTTCCCACAGTTTACTGTGATCCACACATTCAAAGGCTTTGGCATAGTCAATAAAGCAGAAAGAGATGTTTTTCTGGAACTCTCTTGCTTTTTCCATGATCCAGCGGATGTTGGCAATTTGATCTCTGGTTCGTCTGCCTTTTCTAAAACCAGCTTGAACATCAGGAAGCTCATGGTTCACATATTGCTGAAGCCTGGCTTGGAAAATTTTGAGCTTCACTTTACTAGCATGTGAGATGAGTGCAATTGTGGGGTAGTTTGAGCATTCTTTGGCATTGCCTTTCTTTGGGATTGGAATGAAAACTAACCTTTTCCAGTCCTGTGGCCACTGCTGAGTCTTCCAAATTTGCTGGCATATTGAGTGCAGCACTTTCACAGCATCATCTTTCAGGATTTGAAATAGCTCAACTGGAATTCCATCACCTCCACTAGCTTTGTCGTAGTGATGCTTTCTAAGGCCCACTTGACTTCACATTCCAGGATGTCTGGCTCTAGGTCAGTGATCACATTATCATGATTATCT
>NW_011475568.1:0-1231 GCF_000754665.1 Bison bison bison
TGCCTGGAGAATCCCAGGGACAGGGGAGCCTGGTGGGCTGCCGTCTATGGGGTCGCACAGAGTCGGACACGACTGAAGCGACTTAGCAGCAGCATACCTTAGCACCAAAGTTGCTTCCATCACTAGCCTCCTAGCAAGGGAAGCAGCAGTGGGCAGTTATGTATGAGCTAGATAATGGATGATGCTCCTAATTTGCAGAGGGGCATGAGAAGTGTGAGGGGGTTAGGGGTAAGAGTGGAGTGGTCTCTTGTTCTATTCAGGTGTTTGAAACAATTCCAACTATGGAACTTCGTTGGAGGAGTTCTGAGAAACTAATACAGGAAATATCTAATTACTACCAGACAGAATCTAGGTTGAAAGTGTTATGCTTGAGGCATGTCTCTCAGAGTTCTAAATCTTTTGCTCATTGACTTTCAAAAATATCCTGTTACTTTAGAGCCTTGAAAAGAAAAGGGAATGCCCCCTTGAACTTCAACAAATAAGACTCCTAAACCATTTCTTGTCCGCTATGTTCTTAAAAAAAAAAAATAAAGCAGAACCACCATATGGGAGTCTCCAGCACCATCTTTATGTAGGACCTGTGTACACCCAGCACTTCCCACTTCCAGACAATGCTGTAGAACAGAATTTTCTTAAGAGAAAGTGTACCTGTAACATAAAACAAATCCTGTGAGTTTCCCCAAGGTAATATGCAATATGAAGATTGCTTCTCATTCAGCCGCTGTGAAAATAGCTTATTATGGGTTTGCTGCTGCGCTTTTCTCTTTGCATGCATCACTGCATTGGATCCTCCAATAGCTTGATGAAGTTAGCTCTGAGCGGTTTAGTAACTTACGAACTGTGCTCAAGCAGGAGCCTGGCAGAGTTGTGCGTGCGTGGATGAATGTGAGCTGGCTGAGGAGGTGGGAGTGGGAGTGGGCAGGAAGCCCTCTGCTCTGAATGCTGCCAACTTCTGAGTCATTTTCTCAGTAGATGCCCATGTTACCAATCCCTAGATTATCTGTGGTTTGTTTCAGGGTGACTTCACCACACCCCATCGTGGGGATACCTCCGTATTTCTCCCCATACCTTCTCTTTCTCCCACTTTGCAATAATACTTTTGTCATCTCTCATTCTCCTAGATCCCTCTGGTGTTTAAAGAAAACTTCAATGGTTGTTCCAGGCTGTGGTTGGTATCTTCCCAAAACTTGCTCTGTGTTTTGACTAAAGATCCACTCATCTACTTAGACAA
>NW_011475569.1:0-738 GCF_000754665.1 Bison bison bison
CTGTGGGGATCCTGGAATCAATCTCCCATGGTTACAGAGGAACAACTCTACTCAGTTTCATTTGTGGCTGGATTGCAAGCCCACGACCCGACTCAACCAGTCAGGGACACTCACTCCAGGCTGTATGGCCAAGAAACACGATGGTGGAGGATTCTTGACAGTAGTGGAGAGGAGCAGGGACATCTTGTTTCTGGGGATGACTCTGACAGAATCAACAGTGTGAACATCAGTCTCCCGGGGCATCCGTGGTGGCAGAAGCAGTCTTCACTAGTCTAGTTCTAGAGTGTAGACTATACTACGTGTGCTCACTCGCTCAGTTGTACTGGACTCTTTGGGACCCCATGGACTGTAGCCCGCCAGGCTCCTCTGTCCATGGGGATTCTCCAGGCAAGAATACTGGAGCAGGTTGTCATGCCCTCCTCTAGGGGATTTTCTCAACCTAGGGATGGAACCCAGGCCTCCCACATTGCAGGTGGATTCTTTATCATCTGAGCCACCAGGGAAGGCCATACTATACCATCTACCTAAGTTCCTGCTTATCTTCTGATGATTCTATTCTATAGTCTTCTTGGCAATTCTTCCAACTACCCAATATCTTTCAACAAATGTCTCTGCTTAAATCACCTGGAATCTTTATTTTGGGGGTTACTTTCAATTTAGAAACCTAGATGATATCATGATCTGAGCAATGTCATGATAAGCCACTTGAAGTGAAAGGAGACAAGACCCTGAAGAAAA
>NW_011475570.1:0-653 GCF_000754665.1 Bison bison bison
TGCGACCCTCCTCCCAGGCCGGCCTTTCCTGCGGTTCCACTCAGAGCAGGTGTGGATGCTGTGAAACAGGTCAAGTTTCAGCTGGTTTTTGTTTTCTTTTTTTTCCATGTGGATAACCAGCCATTCTAATAACGTTTGTTGAAAAGGCTTCCCTTCTCCTATGAATTACATGGGCGCCTTTGCTGTAAATCCGTTGATTGTACAGGGAGGCTTTATTTCTGGACTCTGTTCTGTGTTGGTCTGTTTTTCCTTATGCCAGCATCACACTGTCTTAACTACCAGCATTAAAAATAAGTCATGAAATCAGGTGGTCTACAATATTATATTTCTTCTTCAAAATTTACATTTCCCTTATGGTTTAGAATAAACCTGACAATTTCTTCAAAAATCTACTGAAAAAGGGACCGGGATGGCACTGAATCTATTCAATTATTCTATGAAAACTCATGGAGGGGCTTCCCTGGGGGTCCGGTGGTTAAGACTCCATGCTTCCACTGCGGGGTCGAAGTTTCCATCCCTGGTCGGGGGACTTGCTTCTGCTGCGCAAGCCACGGCCAGAAACACATCATGGGTAACTGACACCTTAGCACTGTGGGGTTTTTCGATTAATAAGCATGTTCAGTTGCTAAGTCGTGTCCAACTCTTTGTGATAC
>NW_011475571.1:0-771 GCF_000754665.1 Bison bison bison
AATCTCCATAGCAACTTTATACTTTCCGTGTAAAGATTTTAGCATGTCTTAGCAAGTATGTATATATGTATTTCAGTTCACTGTCACTGAATTAAAATATAAGTAGATCTTATTAGCAACATGAAAATACAGTTTAACATGATTTCCCAACATACTTAAATGAGATTAAGAGAAGCTTCACAACTTTCATTCTACCCTGTATATAGAGTTTACCCTTGAACAACATATATCCAAGTAAGCACAGTTCCTCTGCACCCACAGATTCAGCCAATCACGGACTGAGTGGTACTGTACTATTTACTACTGAAAAATATCCACATATAAGTGGACTCATGTAATTTAAACCCATGTTGTTCAAAGGTTAACTGTATACCTAAATATCTTATTTACTTTACCCATTTACACACGCATACCCACACACACACACACACACACACACACACACACACACACAGAATGGCCTCTCTAGTCCTCTTTAATAACAAGGATTCTTCAAGGCACAACTTATAACTGGTGTCCTTCACGAGACTCTCACTTCTCAGGTGCAATTATTTTTCTCCTCTTTAATTGATATCAATATAAAGTATTGGAGGGGTACTGTAGCAGAGCATGGCAACCCACTCCAGTATTCTTGCCTGAGAATCCCCATGGACAGAGGAGCCTAGCCAGCTACAGTTCATGAGGTTGCAAAGAGTCAGACACAACTGAGCAGCTATCCACAACACAAGATAAGGTGTTGATAGAAATGGATCTGGATGGCTTTAAATTACA
>NW_011475572.1:0-508 GCF_000754665.1 Bison bison bison
AAAATTGTTTATATGTGAACCTTGAACTTCCTGATGTTCAAGCTGGTTTTAGAAAAGGCAGAGGAACCAGAGATCAAATTGCCAACATCCGCTGGATCATGGAAAAAGCAAGAGAGTTCCAGAAAAACATCTATTTCTGCTTTATTGACTATGCCAAAGCCTTTGACTGTGTGGATCACAATAAACTGTGGAAAATTCTGAAAGAGATGGGAATACCAGACCACCTGATCTGCCGTCTTGAGAAATTTGTATGCAGGTCAGGAAGCAACAGTTGGAACTGGACATGGAACAACAGACTGGTTCCAAATAGGAAAAGGAGCTCGTCAAGGCTGTATATTGTCACCCTGTTTATTTAACTTATATGCAGAGTACACCATGAAAAATGCCGGGCTGGAAGAAGCACAAGCTGGAATCAAGATTGCTGGGAGAAATATCAATAACCTCAGATATGCAGATGACACCACCCTTATGGCAGAAAAGTGAAAGAGGAACTAAAGAGCCTCTTGAT
>NW_011475573.1:0-520 GCF_000754665.1 Bison bison bison
TTTTTTATTTTTATTTTTTTCTCTAATTTTATTTTATTTTTAAACTTTACATAATTGTATTAGTTTTGCCAAATATCAAAATGAATCCGCCACAGGTATACATGTGTTCCCCATCCCGAACCCTCCTCCCTCCTCCCTCCCCATACCATCCCTCTGGGCCATCCCAGTACACCAGCCCCAAGCATCCAGCGTCATGCATCGAACCTGGATTGGCAACTCGTTTCCTACATGATATTTTACATGTTTCATTGCCATTCTCCCAAATCTTCCCACCCTCTCCCTTTCCCACAGAGTCCATAAGACTGTTCAATACATCAGTGTCTCTTTTGCTGTCTCGTACACCGGGTTATTGTTACCATCTTTCTAAATTCCATATATATGCATTAGTATACTGTATTTATGTTTTTCCTTCTGGCTTACTTCACTCTGTATAATAGGCTCCAGTTTTATCCACCTTCATCAGAACTGATTCAAATGTATTCTTTTTAATGGCTGAGTAATACTCCATTGTGTATATGTA
>NW_011475574.1:0-513 GCF_000754665.1 Bison bison bison
AAGGAGACAAAAGAACTGTACACAGAAAATTATAAGACACTAATGAAAGAAATCAAAGACAACATAAACTGATGGAGAGAAATTCCACATTCTTGGGAAGGAAGAATCAACATTGTGAAAATGACTGTACTACCAAATGCAATCTACAGATTCAATGCAATTCTTATCAAATTACCAATGGCATTTCTCAGAAAACTAGAACAGAAAATTTTACAATTCATATGGAAACACAAAAGACCCAGAATAGCCAAAACAGTCTTGAGAAATAAGAATGGAGCTGGAGGAATCAACCTTCCTGACTTAAGATTATACTAGAAAGCTACATCCATCAAGACAGTGTGGTACTGGAACAGAAACAGACATATAGACCAATGGAACAAGATAGAAAGCCCAGAAACAAACCCCTGCACCTATGGGTACCTTATTTTTTGACAAAGGAGGCAAGAATATACAATGGGGCAAAGACAGCCCCTTCTATAAATGGTGCTGGAAAAACTGGACAGCCAAATGTTA
>NW_011475575.1:0-904 GCF_000754665.1 Bison bison bison
ATGAGGTGGATGAAACTAGAGCCTATTATACAGAGTGAAGTAAGTCAGAAAGAAAAACACCAATACGGTATATTAATGCATATATATGGAATTTAGAAAGATGGTAATGATGACCCTATATGCGAGACAGCAACAGAGAGATAAAGAACAGACTGTTGGACTCTGTGGGAGAAGGTGAGTGCCGGGAGCCGGCATATTGCATATTGAGTGCATATTGCATATAGAGTGCAGCACTTTCCACAGCATCATCTTTCAGGATCTGGAATAGCTCAACTGGAATTCTATCAGTGCCAGGAGCCAGCGTGAGGAACTCCGCCCATGACAAACGTCATGAGGAAGGAGGCTCGGCATATGCAAAGGCGGGATCAAGCCTCAGGAGTCCCCCTGGAAATTCTCGAGCATCTACCCCCAAACCAGAGTCTGCCTACTTTCTGCTTTGTGCTTTCACCTACACCTCTGACTTTATGGGGGGCTGTCCCCCACTACCTCTCTGAAAAAAGAGTTAGCTTACAGCTCCAGTTAATAATTCCTGGGTGTGACAGTGTTAAACCTACAAACTCCTTTGGAAATCCTCTAGCCTGCCTGAATAGGTTTTTCCGGCCACATGTGATTGCTCAGAGCCTCCCAACTGTGAGAGGCATGAGATGTTCTAAACTGTCTAAATACAGAGTCCTTTGAGCAATTAAAAGATTGATTAGATATTGTATTGGTGAAGGGTTTTTCACTTGTTGGGCCAATGTTTGCTGATAAGTCTCCATATCCCTTACCTGCTGTGTCCATGGCAGTGTATTGATTAATATAATTGGTGTTAGTAGTAGCTTTAATGTTTGTAACCTTGGACCCTTGAGTTAATTCTTTTCTTGATTGAGCCCACCACACCTTTGCCCTATAAGAATGCAACTTT
>NW_011475575.1:4239-4564 GCF_000754665.1 Bison bison bison
GAACTGATACATAACACTGGTAAATTTGAAATTTTAGATGTACTGAATAATTTTTCTATGAAAATATCAATTTTAAAAATTAATCCAATGAGATATAGATTCTGGGAATTGCCTGTCAACAAAAGAATTTGAAAATATAGTGAAAATCAAAATCCATAAAGGCATTTTTTTTTTTGGCTTTACTGCACAGCTTTTATGATCTTACTTTCCCCACCTAGGTACCCGGCAGTGAAAGTGCTAACCACTGGACTCCCAGGGGATTCCTGGCATAGATGGTTGTACAGAGAAAACCCAACAAACACAAAATGATCATATATTTCTATTA
>NW_011475575.1:4664-5145 GCF_000754665.1 Bison bison bison
CTGTCTAGGTTGGTCATAACTTTCCTTCCAAGGAATAAGCACCTTTTAATTTCATGGCTGCAATCACCATCTGCAACATGGTGAGACAGAAACCTTTACAAAACCAAAGTGCTCCTATATACCACCAATAATTAATTGGAAAATATAATTAGGTAAAATAGGTAGGGCTTTTGCACAAACAACTCTGGTCTGCACATCTATCCATCCACTCACTCACCCACCTACATGAAGAAAAAGAAGAAACAAATACTAAAAAACAAGGAATAAATTCAATAAGAAATGTGGAAAATGTATATGAACAAAATTGTCAAATATCATTGAAGTGTTTTTAAGAAGATTGTAATGGAGGGACCTGACCATATTCTTGGAAAAGAAAACTCAATATCAATAAGAATAGTCATTTCTCACCAAAATAATCTATTTTAATGACTAAATTGGTTACAGATCTTGGTGGAGAAGGAAATGACAACCCACTGGGTTG
>NW_011475575.1:5245-6031 GCF_000754665.1 Bison bison bison
TCTCCAGGCAAGAACACTGGAGTGGGTTGCCATTTCCTTCTCCAATGCATGAAAGTGAAAAGTCAAAGTGAAATCGCTGTTGTGTCTGACTCTTCGTGACCCCACAGACTGCAGCCCACCAGGCTCCTCTGTTCATGGGATTTTCCAGGCAAGAGTACTGGAGTGGGGTGCCATTGCCTTCTCTGCTCTGAAAATGAGCAGCACAAAATAAGGAGTGTTACATACAGATCTCTTCCACTTATTACTGTATACACGAAGTTATGAAGTAAAATACTGACAAATGTCATTCCATAGATTTGGTTATCCTATAATGAATGAATTTTAGTACACTACTATGTTAAAGCAGAAAAGCATATTAACATTTCAGTAGATAACACAAAGCACTGGAGAAGTGTCAATATCTGTTGTGCAAAAAAAAACTACATAATATAGAAATGGTGGGAAAATTCCTTAATTTATGTCTACCAGAAAACTATAGTAAATTTCATTCCCAGTGGTAAAATATTGGACACATTCCCATAAATCCATGAATAAAGCAATACTCTCAACTCCTTCATCTCAACTAATCAACATTGGACTGGAAGTCTTATCTAACTAACACAATAAAGAATATAAGAAGCATAAACAGTGGGCAATGACAGATAAAGCTGTCAAGTATTTTTGGTATAATATTCTAATACAATTTTCTACATGGAAAATTTTAGTGGCTCAATAGACAAACCAGTAAAACCACAGAAATCAGTAACATGGTGAGATCAGTTCAGTTCAGTCACTCAGTCATGTCTG
>NW_011475575.1:6131-7246 GCF_000754665.1 Bison bison bison
GGAAGATCCCCTGGAGGAGGGCATGGCAACCCACTCCAGTATTCTTGTCTGGAGAATCCCATGGACAGAGGAGCCTAATGGGCTGCAGTCCTCGGGGTCACAGAGAGTCAGACACGACTGAGTGACTAAACAACAATACATATCTTGGAAAACCATAAAGCTACAAAAGAGTGGAACAGATTTATATGTACTGACAAGACAAATAACCAAGTGAAATGTTTCCCAGAATGATTCCATTAATGCAAAAGAAACATTGTTGCATGATTGTTTGTACACAGAGCCAGAGGTTGTATATAAATAGTAGTATCACAGAGAGTAGAAGGGGTAGGATGAGGGCAGGGCAGTAGAATTGTAATTTATTCCTATGACTGCACGCTTCAGATTTTTACAACAAGCTTTATTTTTCTAATTAAAAACTTAAAGGATATTAAAGACAATAGGACTTGCTTGTGCATGTGCATGCTAAGTCACTTCAGTCATGTGTGACTCTTTGTAATCCTAAGGACTGTAGCCCACCAGGCTCCTCTGTCCATGGATTTTCCAGGAAAGAATACTGGAGTGGGATGCCATGCCCTCCTCCAGGGGATCTTCCCAACCCAGGGATGGAACTCAGGTGTTCTGCATTTGCAGTGGATTCTTCACCATCTGAGCTATCAGGGAAGTCCCTACCCACCACATAGGAAGACTAAGTAAGGCACACAGCAAATATTATGCACTAAAATATGTGAACTGTTATTATTCCCAGACAGCAAAATCAGAGAAAAACATGCAGTAGCCAATTTGGATATAAAACATATTAAACTGCATACATAAGCTTGACTCATTACATGTAAAGACAAAATAGGTATTGTTGGGGGCCAGAGTGAGGTACTCCGCCCGTGACAAAGGTCATGAGGAAGGAGGCTCGACATACGCAAAGGCGGGATCGAGCCTCAGGAGTCCCCCTGGAACTCCTCGAGCATCTACCCCCATAACCAGAGCCTGCCTACTTTACTACTTTGTGCTCTCACCTACATCTCTGACTTTACGGGGGTCTGTCCCCCACCACCTCTTTCGGAGAAGGAGTTAACCTAGAGCTCCAGTTAATAATTCCTGGGCGTGATAAGAGTGTTTTA
>NW_011475575.1:7346-8172 GCF_000754665.1 Bison bison bison
CTTTTTCCATGATCCAGCGGATGTTGGCAATTTGATCTCTGGTTTCTCTTCCTTTTCTAAAACCAGCTTGAACATCAGGAAGTTCACGGTTCATGTATTGCTGAAGCCTGGCTTGGAGAATTTTGAGCATTACTTTACTAGCATGTGAGATGAGTGCAATTGTGCAGTAGTTTGAGCATTCTTTGGCATTGCCTTTCTTTGGGATTGGAATGAAAACTGACCTTTGCTGCTGCTGCTGCTGCTAAGTCGCTTCAGTCGTGTCTGACCCTGTGCGACCCCATAGACGGCAGCCCACCAGGCCCCGCCGTCCCTGGGATTCTCTAGGCAGGAACACTGGAGTGGATTGCCATTTCCTCCTCCAATGCATGAAAGTGAAAAGTGAAAGTGAAGTCGCTCAGTTGTGTCCGACTCTTAGAGACCCCAGGGACTGCAGCCTACCAGGCTCCCCCATCCATGGGATTTTCCAGGCAAGAATACTGGAGTGAGGTGCCATTGCCTTCTCCCAAACTGACCTTTACTAGCTTCTAAATACTTTCAGATTCAAATTCCCCAAAATTAGTTCAGAACCAGTATACCGAACACATACCTGATTCTTCAAGAACAAAATAAAACATACATAAAATATACAGATATAAGCAAAATATATGTTTTTTGTTTTCTTCACAGTCCAACTCTCAAACAAATTATATGTTTCTCTTCTTTCTGAGTATAAAAACACCGAAAAGCGATAGTGTTAGTCACTCAGACATGTCCGACTCTTTGCAACCCCATGGACTGCAGCCCACCAGGCTCCTCTGTCCATGGGATTCTCCAGGCAAGAATACTG
>NW_011475575.1:8577-10359 GCF_000754665.1 Bison bison bison
ACCAGATTTGAGGTTAACAGGGAGAGGGGAGAAAGGAGCCCACAAAGCAGGTGAGAAGTAGTGAGGAAGGAAAGCCAGAAGCTTCACATGGATTTACCCGGCCCATGATCCTTTCACCACCAATTTTAATGTAAAATAATGGTTTTTGCTTAAACTTACAGATAAAGGGAAAACAGTTTTATCCTTAAAGATAATCTATCATAGAGATAGCACGGAAAATAGGACTTTTCCCCCCACTGCATTGGAATTTAATATAGGTTTCTAGGCTATTTTCACTTAGGGCAAAGTTTCTCAGTCCTGGCACAACTGACCGGCACTATAAACCACTGGGTTGGATAATTCTTTGTTGTAGGGGGCTGTCCTGTGTATTATATATTATAGTATGTTTAGCAGTGTCCCTGACCTCTATTTACTAGGGCCAGCAGCACCCCTGTTTCCTAGCTACGACAACCAAAAATGTCTCCAGACATTGCTGAACACCTCCAGGTGTGGGGGAGCATGTGCAAAACGGCCCCAGGCTGAAAATCAGTGACTTACCGAAATGATGAACATTCTCCTTTGTCAAGAATTATTCTCTAAATGCATCTTTTAATGATTTTAAAATATTACAACACATGGGCTTCCCTGGTGTCTCAGACAGTAAAGAATCTGCCTGCAATGCAGGAGACCTGGGTTCAATCCCTGGGTCAGGAAGATCCCCTGGAGAAGGAAATGGCAACCCACTCCAGATTCTTGCCTGGAGAATCCCATGCACAGAGAAGCCCGGCAGGCTACAGTCATTGGGGTCGCAAGAGTCGGGCACGACTGAGCAACTAGCACTTTCACTTTCACAACATACAATAAGTTAACTCAAGCATTACACATAATTAGGCATTTTACTTTCATCATCTTTTGTTTCATGATAAATAAGAAACACTTGTACAAAATTCTTTGGTTGGATAACTGATTATTTCCTTAAAATGAACTCCCAGGTTGCATTATTCAATCAGAAGGCATGAACATTTAAAAAATGAACCCTTGTTCCATTCTCCAGCAATATTGAGCCAAAGACACACTCCTTTGGAGGGAAAATATGTTTTCATACCTATGCAACACTGTGTATTATACTTTATAAAAATTATTTATGAATCAAGTACATTAAAAATGATATACCACATCACAGTATACCATTTTTATTTATCAGCATTTATTTTCCTATTTACCCTTCAGTGGGCTTAATCATTTTATTTGATGACTGAATCTTATATAAAATATTATTCTTCTGTATGCAGTGGTATTTTTTGAAGTAATTTCTACTTGTATATGACAGATGTCACCCTCTGTGTTCCCTGTATAATTTCATTTTACTGGCCCTGACTGCATTGCTAGGAAGGATTTGAAATGTGAGAGCAAGACAACAGAAAGGATTTATAGAAATACTCTGAGAGGAAGTGGACATTCTTTTCTATCAGCCCAAGAACAAGAATTTCTTACTTATCTATTGATAAACAGTCTAGTAAATTCAGGCTCTGGAAATGAACCTGAAAGCAAAGATAAAGCAGAGGCAGAAGAACTGTCACCATGAATCAAAAGCTAATATTGAACTGTTCTCTAGCATAACTCTAATATCTGTGTCATAGCAAAGTACAAGAATGGATATTCATAATACTATTTGTGCATTTTCAGAAATATTATATGAAGTACAATATGGTCTATTTGACAAGGCAGAATTCTAAGGTGATCTCCATGATTTTCACCCTCTTGATGGCGGTTGGAGATGCCCTAAGCAGAGGACCCAACAAA
>NW_011475575.1:10867-11030 GCF_000754665.1 Bison bison bison
AAACCCACAACTGGACTCCTGACCCATTGTTTTAGGCCATTACTTACAGTTACTCAGAATAGAAAACTAATACTGTAGGAGGTGACTAATATTAATTTAGGGTAACTTTCACTAAGATTGTTAAACTATTTGAGCCTGTAAAAAATTAAATTTCAATGATCAT
>NW_011475575.1:11130-17094 GCF_000754665.1 Bison bison bison
TCTTTTTGAAGAGCTCAGGCCCCAACAAAGGCTTGATGAGGAGAGGGCAGTTTGTATATTTCACTGCCTGTTAAAATGTATCATTAATGCATAACCCAGGATAGTATACTGAAATCTAAATTTATGATCTAAGTTTTTAATATATTCCATTTACGACAAAGATAAGAAATGACACCAGAGAAATAACTAAAAATAGTAACTCTGATTTTGACTCTTTTCAGTGATGCTGATGAGACTAAATTATGCTCTGTTCAAAAACACCATGATCAGTAATGTAACTAATTGACAAATGAAAGCAGAAGGGACATCTGCCAAAATTTGGGTAATTAAAATAAATGCCTGTCTTCATTATATACACATTAAACTTATCATACAATTACGGTGTGATATTTGTATTCTTTGTTTCAAAGAATTTTATAGTATCAAATTGTTTTTCTAAAAATAAGCATGAGAAATTAAACTTACATAGTTGCAAAAAGGAAGAAAAAAAGGAAGAAAACAATTTTTTCCAAAATAAGGTTTTGGTTTTTTTTTTTTACTATTTAAACCATAGCTCATAGGAGTCATTTGAATAGACAATGCATAACTTATAAAATATATAAGAATGATCATTAAATTATTTGTTATAATAAAACACAGAATCACCTCACATACTCATCAATAATGGGGATTGTTAAATATTTTTTATGTTATGTAATAAATGTTATGTAGTCATTAAAAAGAATGTTTGTCAGATTTTACTGACATGGACATACCCATAATGTTTTATTGAATGGAAAAAGTTGTAACACAATACATACAGTTTGAGGACATTCTTATTTTAAAAAGATTGTGTACATATTTACACTTGGTGTGAAGAAAGATTTAAAATATAAGGTTTGTGAAAATAAAAGGACAAAGATTTAGCAAAAGCAACTGCTAAGAGAAGATTACATTGGGGAGAAGGAATAAGGAGGAGGCACTCCTTTCATTCATTATAATCTTTATGAATCCTGAATCTACACGGTTCACAGATACAGAATAATGTATAAAATGTTGCTCTTTCAATCTAATTTCTAAAATGTCTAATGACACATCTTGCAAACATCAAACCAGATTCAAGCACAAACCCTCAGAAATAGGAGTCATAGTCCCCTTCTGTCCTCCTAATCCACTACCCTTCTTCTGCCGCGTGGCCTTTTATGTGGCTTGTCTGACCATGTCTCTCCTGGCCCCCATGGCTCAAGCCCTCAGGCTTCATCTTCTCCTACCTATTCTAATCCAAAAACCCCTAAAAAATTCTTAGCCAACTGAGGCAAACTTCTTTCCACTTTGAATAAACTTGAGCAGAGAGAATGGAAACATCTACACATTAATAATTTATGACTTATCACATTACACTCATAATTTATTTTTTAATATCAAACACATTTTAGTTAGGTTAACATTTTCTTGATATGTACTTTTTTTTTTTTCCATTTGCTTCTTGGTAGCAAGATCTGTTCCAGTTCAAACCTTTCCATTTTCATCTGATCAGAGTTAATTAAGCTTAATTCAACAAATTTTTCTTGACCACTTAGTGACCAAAATGAAGATGGCAACCAGATGAAGATGGATGTTCTCAGAGAGATTACACTCTAGGGAGAAGAGGCAAAGCCTTGAACAACAGACAATAAAGAAATAAATTACCTGGAGTGGGACTTGGAAGAGAAGAACATGGTAATAAGAAGTGTGCAGTGGGGAGTGCACAAGTCACTTAGATTTTAGAGAAACTAAAGGAAGCTGTGAGGAGCCAGGACAAATCAAGGACTCATCATCACACTGAGGACAGGTCCAAGATGCAGTGGGAGGGCGCTAGACTGTGGGAGGGGACATGTCTGTGGTCCATTTCCACTTGCTTGTCCCTTAAACCACTGTCTATGCCTCTGCAAATGCAGACAGGCCCCTCACGGCAAGCCCCTAATTGGAACTGAGAGGCAATTCATCTGTTTCCTATATGTTCCCATCAAGAGATTTTGGAGAGGCTTACAATTAAGAACTGGCCACAGTTAGGCTGTTGACCTAAAAATTTTCTTCTGGCCTTTTTCCTTTGTAATGTGTAGGTCTTGATTGACCTTGCTCCCACATGAATCTGTTTCCCACCTGAATACATAGCTTAAGTTCAACTCTTAAGAGAGTGTTTTACAAGAACCTGGAATCTCGCAATATGTCATAGATGTAGCAACAGAAAATATGGTCCAAGTTAAGAATACCCTTATGTTGACTAAACTTTTCATTTTCCTTAACCACTTCTCTACCTTCCTTGATACCTTGGATCGTGGCCCTAAACACTGCTGTATTCGGGTTTTATTAATATTAATATTGGGGAGTTATTGTTGATTTATTATAGGTGACTTTTTGTCACTGTCGTTTGTTTAAAGTAACTGTGCTGTGCTTAATCGCTCAGTTGTGTCTGACTCTTTGTGACCCCATGGACTGTAGTTCACCAGGCTCCTCTGTCCATGGGATTCTCTAGGCAAGAATACTGGAGTGGGTTGCCATGCCCTCCTCCAGGGGATCTTCCTGACCTAGGTATCAAACCGGAGTTTCCTGCATTGCAGGTGGATTTTTTACCAGCTGAGCTACCACGGAAGCCCTAAAGTAACTGAGAGATTGACTAAGTGAGAGACCTGGAAAGGACTCCAAACACTGGGGGAATCCTGAATACATGGTAACTGAGTGGCTGTGGGACAAACAGATAAAGAGATTGAGATACTCAGTGACTGATTTGGAATGGCTCATACTTGCCCACTGTCAAAGAGTAACAGAACTAATTAATTGTCCCTTGACTTTCAGTTCAGGGCTTTCCATTCCCTCCATTCCCTTTTGTTATGTGAGTCAAGTATACACTCCTTTGCCTACTCAAACACCAAACATTTTATTTGTGGAAATATGTAAAGACATTATTTCAGTACTCAGATGCTCTCCTCCCCATGCCCCTCTGATTCTCTGGATGAGTGAGATCAAAATTACAATCCCATAAATTTCTTTGATGTGTTGGTTAGACCATCAATATAGCAAGCTGGGCAGAAGACAAAAAGGGCATTTAACGACCACAAGAAACACTTTTACAAGCTTCCCTTCTCTATAAATCTGACATAGTGATTTACACAGGGCTCATCTGAATTTACCTCCAAGTAGCAGAAATAACCTTAAGACTATGGATCCTGGTAAAATCTTGATATCCTGATTAGCACAACACATCAAAATGGCAAAATGCCATTGGACCTTATTGCTGTGTTTAATCAACAAATTTTATATGTTTCAAAATTTTTAAAAAATCCTTACGTGAAAGTCACTCAGCCGTGTCCGACTCTTTGCAACCCCATGGACTATACAGTCCATGGAATTCTCCAGGCAGACCATAAAAATGTGTCTAAATGATTAACAGACAAAATTGCTGGCTCCATTTAATGAAAAGAATTCTTTCACATTCTCTGCACAGCTTAAAATTGTCTCTACTGACCAAGATATCACTTCTCTCTTTGTGCTTCTGAAGTATTTGGAATATATTTCTACTCACATGGGGTTGTAACCACTTTCTTATATTCCTTTCTGCTAGACTTGGAGGAAAAGGACATCACCCTAACAATCCCAGTGACTGGTACAACACTGAGCATTTACTAAGTTCATGGATAGATGTATGGATGAATTATTATACAGTTGTGATATCTATAACACTTCACCACCACTACCACCATATAAGAGTTTATCAATGGTTTTCCTTTTAAATTAGCACACCTTTTCTTTTTTTAAAAATTAATAAATTTATTTTAATTGGAGGCTTATTACTTTACAATATTGTAGTGGTTTTTGCCATACTTGACATGAATCCGCCACGGGTGTACATGTGTTCCCCATCCTGAACCCCCCTCCCACCTCCCTCCCCATCCCATCCCTCAGGGTCATCCCAGTGCACCAGCCCCAAGCACCCTGTCTCATGCATTGAACCTGGACTGGCGATCTGATTCACATATGATACTATACATGTTTCAATGCTATTCTCTCAAATCATCCCACCCTCACCTTCTCCCACATGGTCCAAAAGTCTGTTCTTTACATCTGTGTCTCTTTTGCTGTCTCACATATAGGGTCATTGTTACTATCTTTCTAAATTCCATATATATGCGTTAATATACTGTATTGGTATTTTTCTTTCTGACTTACTTCACTCTGTATAATAGGCTCCAGTTTCATCCACCTCATTAGAACTGATTCAAATGCATTCTTTTTAATGCTGAGAATCATGTATGGATGTGAGAGTTGGACTGTGAAGAAAGCTGAGCACCCAAGAATTGATGCTTTTGAACTGTGGTGTTGGAGAAGACTCTTGAGAGTCCCTTGCACTGCAAGGAGATCCAACCAGTCCATTATAAAGGAGATCAGCCCTGGGATTTCTTTGGAAGGAATGATGCTAAAGCTGAAACTCCAGTACTTTGCCCACCTCATGCGAAGAGTTGACTCATTGGAAAAGACTCTGATGCTGGGAGGGATTGGGGGCAGGAGGAGAAGGCGACGACAGAGGATGAGATGGCTGGATGGCATCACCAACTCAATGGACGTGAGTTTGAGTGAACTCCGGGAGTTGGGGTCGCAAATTCATGGGGTCGCAAAGAGTCGGACATGACTGAGTGACTGAACTGAACTGAACTGAACTGAATATTCCATTGTGTATATGTACCACAGCTTTCTTATCCATTCATCTGCTGACAGACATCTAGGCTGCTTCCATGTCCTGGCTATTGTAAACAGTAGCACACACTTCCACAGCAAGGTTTCTTTTGTTACCCAGTCTACCTCCCAAAATTATGACATTTATTATAAAACATAGTTGTGTAGCCATCATACATATCAATAAAATATTATAAATATGTTTAAAGTTCTATGTGTATATTTCTCTCTACACCCTCTAAAGTTTGGATTATTCTGAATTTGTTGTTCATCATTTCCATGCCCACCTTTATATTTTTACTACACAGACATGTATCCTGAAATCACAGATAGTATTATTTGCATGATTTTAAACTTTATTCACATAGATGATATTGTACTATATGGTATTATCTATATGGATCTTTGTGTAATGTGCTTTTTGTCTCTCAACATGAGATTTTTTTCCATGTTGACACATATAGCTCTAGCTGGGTTATATTTCCTGCTGTGTAATATTCCATTATAGTAATGTACCACAATTTATTTATCCATTCTTCTCTTGATGGCTATTTATGCAGTTTATAATATTTGACTCTGGCAATGTTAATATGAACATTGTATACAAGTGTAAATACCTGTGCACAAGTGTGAATCATTTTTAGGTGGGATTAGAACTACAAGGTCATAGGAAATTAATGAATTTGATTTTACTCAATATTGTCACACTGCTCTCCAGTGAGTGTACAAATATATATGCCCACCAGCAACATGTGAAAGTTCTGGTCATTTCACATCCTCACCAAGACTTAATATTATCAACTTTTAATTTTTGCTAACTTCAATGGTATGTACTGGTATGTTATTTTAATTAGCAGTCATCTGATTACTAATAAGAATAAGCTTATTGAGGCTTTCTTTCTGTGAATTGCCTGTTCATACTCTGGTCATGCCAAACTGGGTTATTTGTGGGATTTTTCCTATTGCTACTGCTAAGTCGCTTCAGTCATGTCCGACTCTGTGCGACCCACAGACTGCAGCCCACCAGGCTTCCCATCCCTGGGATTCTCCAGGCAAGAACACTGGAGTGGGTTGCCATTTCCTTCTCCAATGCATGAAAGTGAAAAGTGAAAGTGAAGTCGCTCAGTCGTGTCCGACTCCTAGCGATCCCATGGACTGAAGCCCACCAGGCTCCTCCGTCCATGGGATTTTCTAGGCAAAAGTACTGGAGTGGGGTGCCATTGCCTTCTCTGTTTTTCCTATTAATATATTCTAAATAATTTATTGTCAATTTTA
>NW_011475575.1:17194-17611 GCF_000754665.1 Bison bison bison
GTCAATTTTATGTATAATAAACATCTTCTTCAAATTTGTGGCTTATCTTTTTTCTTCTTTACAAAAGTAGTATTTTTGATGCTTAGAAGCTTTTAATATTTAATGTAGTTAATGTGTCCATCTAGTATCTTATGGTTTGTGCTTTTTGAATCTTATTTAAGAAACTTCCCCTATAGTAAAGCCTCAAATTATGCCTCCTGTATTTTCTTTAAAATATAGAAATTTTAAAGTTTTGCTTTTCATATTGCAAAAACTGTTTAATTCTACATGCTTGGTTGTACTTGACCAATCTTACCTGAATATATATATATATATATACACACACATACATATGTGTTTACATATTTGTGTGTGTAGCTTTTTTCAAAGAACAAAATTTAAGTTGTGTTGATTTTTTCTATTGTATCTTTGTTTTCT
>NW_011475575.1:17711-22367 GCF_000754665.1 Bison bison bison
TCTACTCTTTATTAGTTCTTTCTAATTTCTTTGAGTTTATTCTAACATCTTTACTGAAATGTTTAGCTTTTTAATTTTTAGGTTCTTCTTTTCCTCAGTATAAGAATTTAAGATTGTTAATTTTCTAAGAACCACTACTGCTACATTTCCCACGTTCTGAAATACAGTATTTTTTTTATCATTCCCTAATTACAAATGTTTTCTAATTCCATTATAAGTTTTTCTTTGATCTATGTGTTAATTTAAAATGTGCTTTTAAATTTCCAAGTGTACAGATACTCATAAATGAATGATTATGTTTGTGCTCCAATAAAAGCTTAGTAATAGACACAGAAATGTGAATTTTATATAATTTCCAAATGTCAATAAATATTCTTATTTCTTTCTCAACACTTAAAAATGTAAAGAACACCCTTGGTTGTTAGATTGTCTGAAAACAGGCAGAGAGCCAGATTTGGCCCACAGGCAAAGTTTGCCAACTCCTGGTTTAGAACATTTTCTAATACAAAAAAAGCAATGCTTGTGTTTGCTATTATAATTAAGCCAAGCAGCATTAATAATCACTTATTTTAAAGGATACTTTTGTTTCCACAGCAATTTTCCCAGCTGACAAACTGGCCAACAGAAGCCTCTTATTGTACCACTGAGGACAAAGTCAAATAGCTTGCAGCACATGAGACTGCAGCCTCCTATTTACTGATTGAATAAGATGGTTGAGTCTGCACTGATCTGGGAAAGCAGAACTTTAGAACTAGGACTTCAGTGACTGAGACCTGAAATGCTTAAGTGACTTGATCCATTTCTGACACTGGGAGAGTTGCATTAAAAAACCCTACTCATCTTTCAACTCGGTTGCCTCCTCACAGACCTCTCCCCTGAACTGTCCAAGGTTAATGCCCCTGTCGTCTGAACTCACTTTGCTCTTTGCACATACTCCCTGTAGCAGCTCTCAGTGCACTGCTTTTCTCTTTCATTTGAACATTCCTTATTCACCCTCCTATCTCTCATAACTACATCAGTGAAGCCAACGCCTGGAAATGGCTCATTTAAAGATTATTAAATGAATGGATGTGGTCTCCATAGAGCAAAGCTCATATATTTCCAGTAGACAGGACCAACTGACAGAGTAAGAACGAGCCAGTCATTTCTCAGACCATACAAGAAGAATGATACGATATGCAATTCCCTTGCATATCCATACAAACCTCAAGATCTTTAGAACACAAGCGTTGTGATGAGACCATAACAAAATTATCTGAGTATGGCTCTAGACTGCCGGTTATAAAGTCATCTTCTGCTGCTTAGTCACTTCAGTTGTGTCTGATTCTGTGTGACCCTATGGTCTGTAGCCACCAGGCTCCTCTGTCCACGGGATTCTCCAGGCAAGAATACTGGAGTGGGTTGCCATTTTCTTCTCCAGTAAAGTCATCTAACCATTGCTAAATTGATTTTTATAATAAAGATTTAAGAACTATGGGTAACTTTCTTCTCAGGCCCAAATAAGATTTTATCATTCAGAAAATTGGTAAAAATTAACTCAAATAGCTGAATTATACAGAAGGGAAAGCAGTAATTCATTTTTCCTGTCAGTTGTATAAAAAGCCTTTCTTATGAAGAACAAACTGTATTCTAATTTCATAATATTTTATCCTCTTAAAATAACTGAGTGAAACTGAGAAAAGCATTTAACTTCATAGGACTTACAGTAAATTTTCAAAATGCTAGAGATTGACATGCAGTGCAAAAATCTTAATTTTGCTAAATAACACCATGATAAGTCTATTCCTCTATTACCACTACTTCATAGACAAGAAAGAACACTTTAACATCAAACTGTAGGAAAACAATGTTATACTGGTTAAAATGGAATCCTTTTTTTTTTTTTTTTTAAATTTTTGGCTGCACCCTGCAGCTTTTGCAATCTTAGTTCCCTGACCAGGGATTGAACCTAGGCCACAGCAATTAAAGCACAAGTCCTAAGTCCTGGACTGCCAGGAAATTCCCCAAAATGTAATCCTTTAGATTAAATAGATTTAGCTTTTAAAATGAAGGCTAAATAGTTACTATTTTTCATATTATGCTGCAGATTTGAGAAAAGATTTTCAGAGGTCCCCCAAGCTCTAATAATCCAAAAAGTCCAGTGTTTGAGGAATACTGAATTAGACAACATCCAAGGTCTCTTGTAACTCTTTTTAGCATAGTTATTTTTCTGCTTCATTATACATTAGATACTTCTCTTCCTTATAACAAGCCTCATAATAAGTCACCAAAGACAGCTCTTTCAGAAGCTTCTAAGTTTTCTTTTTCTTAAACGTGATATTGAATTTGCTTTCTAATCTACATCCTTATCAATTTCAATTATCTTCCTGTTTGATTTACAGGTTTCATCACTAGCTCACTAAATTAGCCATATATCATGTCTTTCACCACAAAAAAGTCATATGGTTTTCTTTTAAAATGCTTATATGGCAGAACTTCCATTTATGACAGAGGGAAAATTTTGGCAAGTCCTCTCCCCAGCAAACACATATAAAGCTGGACAAAACAGTCACAAACAACCATTTCAGAGCTCCAAAAATTGATCAAAGGCAAACAACAAATAGAGAAGCACTTATTGATGAAAATCTCCCCAGACTTCAGGACAGAACTGTGGGAGTCTATGGGCTGCTTGCCCAGAGCTGCTTTCATCTCCACTACCTGGTTCAGCAGACAGGAATGGTAGCTCTAGGTAAGGCTAGATTGAAAATCAGCAGCTTCACTGCAAGAGAGGGTTCACTTGATTTGGAGCAGGGCTGAAAACCTATTCCCCAACAGTGTTGTCAGTGAAAGCAGCAAACTCTGTAGGATATTAAAAGGGAAAAGCCACAGTCCTGCCAGCCTCAGGTACCAGGGCAGAGGGGAAGCCAGGAAGGAATTTAACAAGGAGGTAGTCCTGGAAATAAGAACGTGTTACAAGAAAAGCTCTCCACACATCTCCAACTGACTAGGCGAATTACATGTATAGGCAGGGAGAGCTGAAAGTGCCCAGCGGAAAGTAAAAGTCGAGGCAGACTTTAAAATTGCCTGAAGTCCGAATGTGCTCCCAACCCACACACACACTCACTGGTGGAGTGTGGCAGCCAAACAACTTGAAGTGTTTGAGCACAATCTCTGCCCGATCACTGCCTCAGTATTATGCTATCCAGATAGAGCAGTGACGTCTATATATCCAGGATAAAAATCTCAACTAGAGGAAAAAATGAGCAGAGGGAATATCAACCACACCTGCCTAATTAACATTTAAAGGACATGCTACTCAACAGCAATATAATACACATGTTTCTTCAAGTATACATGAAACTTTCCTCAGAATAAACCATATCCTAGCGCACAAAAGAAATCTCAATAAACTTAAAAGGAATGAATAATTTAAAGTATGTTCTACACAATGGAATTAAACTGGAAAGCAACAGAAAGGAATTTAGGAAATCATCAAATACTTGGAAATTAGGCAATGCTTTTCTAAATACTATATAGGTAAAGAAGAAATCACAAAGGAAGTTATAAAGTGTTTGAACTGAATTAAGACAAAATTACATATACTAAAATTTATTAGATATAGCTAAAGTGTTAGAGGATAATTTATAGTTCTGAAGACTTACCTAAGAAAAAAAGAAAAGTCTCAAAGCAATAATCTGTTTCCAACATTATAAACTAGAAAAATAAAGAAATTAGATCCAAACCCAGCAAGAAAGAAATCACAAAGATCATAAAGGAAATCAATCAAATGTACAGTAGACAGACAATAAAGAAAATCAGTCATAAAAACTGATAAATTTCTAGTCGGCCTGACCAAAAAAAGAAGAGACAAAACAAAACTCAGGAATGAAAGTCTGAATATTCCTACCAATTCTAGGAAGTTTAAATGAACAAGAAGAATTATGAACAAATTTATACCAATATATTACACTAATTAGTTGAAATAGACAAATTCCTAAGAAGATAATCCAATGATAGACCTAAATGTAACAGCTGAAACCAAATCTAAGAGAAGACATAGGAGAATTCCTTTGTGAAGTTAAGTTAGGCAATGATTTATTATATGTAGACATAAAAAGCACACAGTATAACAAAAAGTGGTAAACTAGACTCCATCAAATTTATACTCTACAAAAGACAATATTAAAAAGTGAACAAGAACTCCACAAATCTGGACAAAAACATTTCCAAAACACATCGATTAAAAGGTTCAAATCTAGAGTACATAAAGAACTATTATAACTCAAGCCAGCAATAAGACATTTGCATGGAAAATTAATATCACAATGTTATACAAATACACAACTCTTTGAATGGTTAAAATGAAAAAGACTGAAAATGTTAAGTGCTAGCATGGATACGGAATAACTGGAACTCTCATTCATTGTAATGAGAATGCAAGGTGGTGTAGCCACCTTGGAAAACAATTTAACATGTATTAAAATTTTAAAGGCAGGAGGAGAAGGGGACATCAGAGGATGAGATGGTTGGATGGCATTACTGACTCTATGGACATGAGTTTGAACAAGCTCTGGGAGTCGGTGATGGACAGGGAAGCCTGACATGCTGCAGTCCATGGGGTCACAAAGAGTCAGATACGACTGAGTGACTGAACTGAACTGAACTGAAAATTTTAAA
>NW_011475575.1:22467-23041 GCF_000754665.1 Bison bison bison
TCAGTCGTGTCCGACCCTCAGAGACCCCATGGACTGCAGCCTTCCAGGCTCCTCCGTCCATGGGATTTTTCCAGGCAAGAGTACTGGAGTGGGGTGCCATTGCCTTCTCCAGTGAATAAACTATAGTACAACCATACAATGAGATACCATTCATTAATAAAAAGGAACAAATTATTGATACATACAAGAACATGGATGAATCTCAAAAGCTTTACATTAAACTCAAAAGGTCACACACTGGATGTTTCCACCGGAAAATGTAAGACAATATGGACAGAAATCAGATCAAGGGCCAGGGGTGACAGGGAGAGGAGACAGGCATAAAGCAGCACAAGAGAACTTTTTGGCATGATAGAAATGTTTTATATCTTGATTGTGATGATGGTTACATGACTGTATATATCTGTCAGCATGCATCTTAAATAGGTACAAAAGGGGAAAAAAGATTATCAACAAATATCATCTTCATGAGAAAACAAGTTTAGAAGTAGATCCCCTCATCTTCTCACACTAAAAACTAATACATCTGTCTAGCAACTTATTCATTTCTTCTAAGTTTTCCAATATGTTGACA
>NW_011475575.1:23141-23463 GCF_000754665.1 Bison bison bison
TTAAATTTCTGTGGTACTGGTTGTTATTTCTTCTCTTTCATTTGGACTGTAGCACACCAGGGTCCTCTGTCGATGGGGATTTTCAGGTAAGAATACTGGAGTGGGTTGCCATTTCCTACTCCAGGGGATCTATCTAACCCATGAATCAAACCTGTGTCTCTTGTGTCTCCTGCATTGTAGGCGGATTCTTTACCCGTTGAGCCACTGGGGAAAGTTCCTGCTAGATAGATACAGCCCACCAAAACAGAATCAAGAAGAAATGAATAACCTGAACAGGCTGATCACTAAAGGTGAAACAGAATCTGTTACACACACACACCAC
>NW_011475575.1:23977-25857 GCF_000754665.1 Bison bison bison
GGAGAAATACCCAGAAGTTCCATAAGTCAGTGCATTGGCTGTGTGACGAGAAAGATATGGTGTAACCTATCTGTACAGTCCCAGTACCCAGCGTGTATGTGTGCTAAGTCACTTCAGTCATGTCCAGCTCTTTGCGATCCCATGGACTTCTCTGTCCATGGGATTCTCCAGGCAAGAATACTGAAGTGGGTTGCCATTTCCCTCTCCACCTGCTGCTGCTGCTGCTGCTAAGTCGCTTCAGTCGTGTCCGACTCTGTGCGACACCAGAGTTGGCAGCCCACCAGACTCCCCTATCCCTGGGATTCTCCAGGCAAGAACACTGGAGTGGGTTGCCATTTCCTTCTCCAATGCATGAAAGTGAAAAGTGAAAGTGAAGTTGCTCAGTCGTGTCTGACCCTCAGCGACCCCATGGACTGCAGCCTTCCAGGCTCCTCGGTCCATGGGATTTTCCAGGCAAGAATACTGGAGTGGGGTGTCATTGCCTTCTCCCCTTCTCCACCAGTACCCAGCAAATAGCCATAATCTCATAGCTTCTTAATAAACA
The DNA here is from genome assembly GCF_000754665.1 of Bison bison bison. Classification (NCBI taxonomy): domain Eukaryota; kingdom Metazoa; phylum Chordata; class Mammalia; order Artiodactyla; family Bovidae; genus Bison; species Bison bison. The sequence goes on from NW_011475575.1 coordinate 24,522, forward strand.
TTTGTATAGCATAATGGACAGGTAAATGGTTTCTAACGAAGATACTTGGCCAAACTCAGACACTCTGCCAGGTGTGGAGGTAGAATATTAAATGGTGAAATCTAAAAACAAAGGAGTCTATAAATTAATCTAATTCCCCAGAGTACCATGTCAATAGTGCCTGGATGATTGTTTGAACATCTTTGTGCATAACTGTAGTGCCAAATCAGTAAACAGACAAGCACTTTAAAAAGCAATCATGTATAAAGAACAATATGTCTTTCAAATGACTCACTTAAAGATTAAAACAGATAGACAAATCAAAATAGAGAACTTTGGGGGATATAGTTCTCTATATATAGAGAGAATAGAGAACTTTACAAAATAGAGAATTTTTAACAAATCTTAAAATTCTGTGCAAGTAAAAAAAAAAATCTGTGTAAGATAAAGCATGAGCTGAAATAAGGTTCTGTAATAAATTTGTTTCACTTAAAGTAGGCAGAATTTCTTATTTGCATTGCATTTTGCAATAACAAAGCAAACTTAAAAAATTCTCTACAAACTGTTCATTTCTTAGCTCTTGATTGTTTTCCCCCAAATTCAAATCAATTTGTATTATTTCTAAAGAAATGTCAGACAGTTCTCAATTGTTTGCAATGATTCACTATTTTTTCTTGTTCAACTTTTTACTTTGCAAATTTCCTAATAATATCCTTTATATAAATTTTTCTTTTTCTAATCCAGATGTAATGCATTGCTTCTAATTGTCATGTCTCTTCATACTCCTTCAATCTGGAACAGTTCCTCTCCCTTTCTTCCATGACATTTTCATTTTGAAGAGGAGAGGGGTCAGTTTTGTTGCAAAATATCCCTCAATCTGGGTTTCTAATGATTACATCATGCTTAAGCGTTTAAGGTGGGCTTCCCAAGTGGTGCAGTGATAAAGAATCCACCTTCCAGTGCAGGAAATGCAAGAGATGCAGGTTCAATCCCAGGTTGGGAAGATCTGGAGAAGGGAACGGCAACCCACTCTAGTACTCTTGCCTGGAGATTTCCATGGACAGAGGAGCCTTGTGGGTTACAGTCCATGGGGTCGCAAAGAGTCAAACATGACTGAGCACAGCATAAGCATTTTAGGCAGGTCCCTCACAGACCTGTTATACATAGGTTGTGCTATATCACATCAGAAAGAAAGGAATGTTCATTTGTGCTAGAATTGGGGGTGTTGATTTGGATCATTTAGCTTAGGTGGTAACCATCAGACCTTTCTACGGTAAAGGAATCTTTTATCCTTTGTAATTAATAAATAACTCATGTAGAAATACATTGATAGTTCATGTGATAGGGAGGCCTGGTG
>NW_011475575.1:25957-26278 GCF_000754665.1 Bison bison bison
TGGAAGAGAAAGATGTGTTTACTTACCATACAGATTTTCAGAGGTTATCATATATTCCTATTATTTTTAAGGCATAGATTTAAGTAGATGTTGATAGAAGGGCTCTATAGAAATTGCCTATTTTCTTCTGGTACCAACATGAGGCTTATTGTTTATGCTTTGTGCCCATGAGCCCTGTTGGACAGTCATTTCTCCTGTTTAAAATTCAAGAGCAGTCCTCTTCATTCTGAAGGAAACAAAATGCTTTTCCAATGTACTGACAAATGTACCATCTCACCAAATATTAAGAAGCCCAAGAGGCCAGACTGGATCAATAAATAA
>NW_011475575.1:26539-31012 GCF_000754665.1 Bison bison bison
TCTGAGTGAACTCCGGGAGCTGGTGATGGACAGGGAGGCCTGGTGTGCTGCGATTCATGGGGTCGCAAAAAGTCGGACGCAACTGAGCGACTGAACTGAACTGAACTGATGAAGTGTAAACCTTGAAATACAGTTTGAGATCAAGTTAGACAGACTTTGTTACAATACAAACTGGTAACCCACTAGAAACTCTACTGGCTTAAAGTTAGCATGTTATAATGGAAAGAGCCCTATAGTTTAAAACAGCCAGTGTTTTTATCTTAACTCCATCATTTAAACCTAACCTTGGTAATTCACTTTCCTTTCTAAAAATTCATTTATTCTTCTTTAAATTGGGGCTCGCAGTATCAGTTCTGTAGGGTTGTATAAGTAATAAAACATTAATGAGTTCTGAAAATCATAAAGCACTTACAGATATTTGCTAACGAGGGATAAATGCCCTTCAAAATACAATTATTATTTCCCACATGAAAAATCATTCCAGTTAGATCCGACGTTAAATAAAAATCTATTGATCAAATAATTTCCAAAGCTTTGAATGTCTGAAAACGGAGCATCCTGATTGTACAAATGAAGCAACACTGAAGAGAACTGAAATTTAGTGATGCCAAGAATCAAACATAAACTGCTCAAGAGACTGACTACTTTCCACACTGACTTCATGGGATGAAGTACAGTTTTAGAAGGAACAGCTGCCAAGTTGGGTTGTCAGCTTACTGCATACCTTTTACAGTGATGCTGGAGCAGTCTACACAGAAGGCTATGGGAAATACTCAAGCACTGGCTGCTTTTATCAGTCACGTGTACACACATCCACATCTGCACATGTGTGTGTACACACAATGGTCTGGCAATGAAACATATCAGTTTAACCAAAGTGTAACTCCCTTCAAGTAATGACTACATGCTGATTTATGAATTCATCTAATCTAGTTCTTGAATAAACCACCAGAATAGTAGCTGTGTGTACCTTCCAGTGAAAGAATCTGAAAGGGTGGAGGCAAATGGTCCAGCTGTAATGTAACTGGTGTTCTATTCACAAGTGCTAAAATATGCATTGGTAAAGCTAGTGACTGCACTTGAAGCTTCATGTAAAACAGGATTATATACCAGATGAAAATGTGTTTAGCTAAATCAATCTCCCACCCTAAGGAAATAGCAGAAGGCAAGAGTTGGATGGACTGGGGCTCAGAAGGAACGATAAGCAAGAGGAGCACTCATCTGCTTACCCATTCTCCCCACCCCCACGCTTTTGTCACTTCCTTCTCCAATTAATATGGATTTATGGACATTTATTCCACAATACCCTTCTTTCACTCTCCTCTCAAATCCACTTGGCCAAACCTTAGCCCTAATAAACCCAACTCCCTACACTGACACCACTTTCACCAGATGCTGACAATTGCTCTAGAGAATTCAAAACAGAATGGATTCGTAATATCGTATTGAAGGAAGTCAGCCTTAAATGGGCCCCAGAACTCCTTTGACTAGTAATCCTTTGTGTTTCTCTGGTCATCCAGTTCCCACAGCAGCTACTCTCAGATGTAACTGTTATGCCTGACATTCCAATAATGTATTTAATGCATAAAATTCCAAGAATGAACACTGCTTAGAAGGAACTCACAATAACAACTTACATATTAATAATCCAGGGAGTTCATATTAAGAATGATTAAAAACTCTACAAAGCAAGGGAGAGTCTGTCTGATTATGAGAAAAATCACATATATGAATAAATGTATTCATATACATGAACAGTAAATTCAACGGAAATGTAAGAAGAAATCATAACCAAATAATAGAAAGAAATTATTCTAGTAATCATGTTCAAAAATGCTCAAAATGCTAAAAAATCACGATTGAGCTTCAAACTTTCCCCCAAATTTCCAGGTTACTAAGGCAAAAAGAGAAAGAAGATCTATTATATGAATCTTATTGAATAAGCAATATGTGGAAATTCCCCCCGAAAGAGTATTCTTTTTATTTACTAGCAATGAAATTAAAATCAAATGTCTCATGTAGGTCATGAACAACATTTTTTATTAAAATGACAAATACCATGTTAAATTTTGTATGTTTATTTGTAGTGGTGGCTTCTGACAAAGGTAAAAAGCAAAACACTGAATAACAACTCTATGATTCCATGGGGGGCTAAACTGAGCCCATGAATATAACATTTGCTGGTTCAACTTGGTCCAATAATAGAATTAAAATACTCACAGCAGGGTTTCACACCACAGCACTGTTTGTCTTTGCGTGCGTGCTCAGTTCCTCAGTCGTGTCCAACTCTTTGCGACCCCATAGACGGCAGCCCACCAGGCTCCTCTGTCTATGGGATTTTCTAGGCAAGAGTACTGAAGTGGGTTACCATTTCCTCCTCCAGGGGATCTTCCCGACCCAGGGATCCAACTTGTGCCTCCTGCATTGGCAGGCAGATTCTATACCTCTGAGCCACCTGGGAAGCCCACACCGTTTACCTTTAGGGCCAGATAATTCTTTTGTGTGGGGACTGTCCTGTGCATTGTAGGATGTTCAGCAGCACCCCTGACCTCTAACACTAGATGCTGGTAGCACTGCCCTTCCTCTTCCCAGGTCATAAGAAGCAAAACTGTCTTCAAACATTGCTAAATGCCACCTAAGGGGCAAATTCACCCCTGGTTGAGAACCAGTGACCTAGACTAAATTAAAACCAAATGACTCCTCAGCTTTCACCTTCCTAGTCCATCATCTACACTGATCAATTTCACCTTGCCACTGGCCTTGTGGGAAATTCACCATGAGAGACATTGCCACCTTCAACATTTTCACATTTGTTTTTGACATTCCTCTATCCCTCCATATTCCTTCTTAACCTGCCAAAAATCCTTTGCAGATTTAATTTCAAAAGATTTTTATAAATAATTCTTTGCTCTGAATAGAATGCATCATACAGACAGATGATACAGGCTTCTATTCACTACTGTTTCTATCAGAAAACTGACCTCGTAGGGGAAAGCACAACTACTTCTGTGACTGAAAATTGTCGGGCGTGTTGAAATATGCTTTTCTATATTCACTCCTCCTCTCTCCAGTCCTTGCATAAATTACCGTGAACTACTGGTGTTGGTACTTTATAGTTTTCCCTCTCAGGAGATTGCTGTAGACCACTGTAGACCACTCAAACTATTCTTCTATAAGCACTACAGGTTAACATTTGTTATGTGCATTCTTTATTTGTCAGGTATTATGGTAGATACTTTACAAATATTATCAATGTTCCTCACCAAAACTTTGCTATAGAAGCATTATTGACATCCATAGGGTATCTCAGAAAAGGAGATGCTCAGGGTTTGGGGAGAGAAATACAGTAACAGGCACTCAGCTTAAGAGGGAAATGTCTGCTGTCAAAACACTGCCTTCATTTCTTGCCCCTTTGCTTTGTTTAAATTAACATTCTGACTTTCCTTGTCTTGAGTAAGTCAATGGCTAGCTCCAACTTGATTTTTTTCCTTTTCTTTCTTCTCCTTCCTAGTGCTAATGAATAGTGCTTTCTCTAAAAACTTTCTTGGTGGTTCAGTCGGTAAAGAGTCTGCCTGCAATGCGGGAGACTAGGGTTCAATTCCTGAGTCAGGAAGATCCCTTGGAGAAGGAAATGGCAACCCACTCCAGTATTCTTGCCTGGAGAATCCCATAGACAGAGGAGCAGGTAGACTACAGTCCATGGGGTCTCAAAGAGTTGGACACAACTGAGCGACTAACACACACACTAACAACAACTTTCATGCCCATTTGTCTTAGAATGATCCATATTCCTTTTGTAACTAAGGAGTGGTTAGATGCCTGTGCTTTGTTGTCATTTTTCAGATTTGCCATAGAAAGTAAATGCTGTTTTTGTTGTCAGCCTAATCAATCACTGCCAGACTTACAGAGATTTCAATTACCACAAAATCAGGCCTCACTGAGTAGCTCAAGATGAGGCTTTCCATGTTGCTGGTCATAATCAAGAGGCCCCAAAACAATTATAAAGAATATCAAGCACCAATAGCTCTACCTGGGGAAGAAGGTCTCATCTGGAGGTTTACTCCATCATCCTGTATTTGGGTGTTCAATTTATTGTGGGATATTGTGCTAATGGTAGTGGCACTGAACAAGCTTTCTTAGATGACTGTGAAAGATGATACAGTGTAGATACTAACTTTTCTGGAAAGCCCGTTCTTTTGAAATGATCTTGAAGACTAACATTCTCATTGCAGGATGCCAGTGTGCTTCATGAAGTCTGGGAAGTGTCCTATGATTCTGTAAGTCAAACTGGTCTCTATCTTTACCACAATAGCATAATGAGAAAGACAGAGCTCCTGCTAGGAGTGGGGTCCTAATACCTGTAACAATTCTCATTTGATCTGCAATAGTTCTCACTTGACAGATGAGCAAATGAGGCTCAGAAATATTAGGACCATAAATTAGCAAATGGAATGTACAAGGCTGAATTCTAAG
>NW_011475575.1:31112-32102 GCF_000754665.1 Bison bison bison
TACAGGCCCCATGTAATTCCTTTTCTTTAGATGTGGACATGATCTATGAATATGATGGGAGAGTTACTCCCACAGTCAGATTACATTAAATGTCAAGGGTATTTTAGATGTAAAGTCCCTAATCAGGTGATGTTAAATTAATTAAAAGGGAAGTTATCCTGGGTTGTCCAGACCAAAAAGGTGAGCCCTTTAAATGGGGTCGAGGGCTCAGAGAGATTCTCCTTCTGCCTTTGAAAAAGTAAAAAATATGAAGAAAAACAAGTGGGAAGGAACTTCAGAGGTCTCTAGGTGCTGAGAGCAGCACTAGGCTGACAACCAAGAAGAAAGCGGGTTCATCAGTGATACAACCACATGGAACTGAATTACAGCAACAACTACATGAATGAGGAAGTGGACCCAGAGCTCCAGAAAAACACAGCCCAGGCAACATCTTGCTTTCAATTTGGTAAAACACTGAGCACAGGGCCAGCTAAACTATGCATGGACTCCTGACTCTTAAAAACTGTATGTCTGCAAAGCTATCAGCTAAGTTTGTGGCAATTTATTATGCAGGAGTTGAAAACTAATGTATCCTTAATGTTGAGAAATAAAATTCAATGTTTGGCAATAGAAGGAGACTAGTGACCTACTTAATAAGCTTGCTTTTTCCATCTTATGGGAACTTCAAAGACGTGGCCAATTTTTAAACAAAAATAATAGAAAAAGACTGTATAGTTTATAAGCAAATAATTCCAATGCATTTAAGACTACACTGACCACTAATCAGGAATAATTTTACCTGTACAGGTAACACATCCCAGATACTAGCTTTATTAACATTTCTTTTGACTAGAAAAAGAAGGCACAATTTAGTTCAAAATAATGCATTAGATATCTATAAATGCATCACAAGGTCCAATTTATAAGAAGCAAAGGCTGAGATGTTTCTGTCTGAATTTTTCTGCATTGGGACTATCTTTTTTACTTACTTCAGTTCAGTTCAGTTCAGTT
>NW_011475575.1:32202-32700 GCF_000754665.1 Bison bison bison
GAAGCTGTCTGCAATGTGGGAGACCTGGGTTCGATCCTTGGGTTAGGAAGATCCCCTGGAGGAGGACATGGCAACCCACTCCAATATTCCAGCCTGGAGAATTCCATGGACTGTACAGTCCATGGGGTCATAAAGAGTTGGACACAACTGAGAAATTTTCACTATTTATGAGAAGCAAAGGCTGAGATGTTTCTGTTTGACTTTTTCTGTATTGAGACTATCTTACTTACTTACTTACTTACTTACTGCTTATCTTATTTATACCCCAGCAAATCTGTTTTCAAAAGGCTAGGACTGAGGAATGAGTGCTGACTTTCATGAATAATTTTTGCTGATCACTCTGTTACACTCCATGTAACAGGAAAGTATTGTTTCAGGCCGATTCTAGTTTTCCTCTCATAGATTGCTCACTCATATTAGATGATTACATCAAATGTCTATATGATTGAGGAAATTACAGCTTCTCAATTTAAGATCTGAAGATTGTCTCTTGCTGTA
>NW_011475575.1:33117-35213 GCF_000754665.1 Bison bison bison
GAGGAGTTTAATATAAGATGAATTTACAGAATAGCAATGAACCCTAAGTTAGAATTACCCAGTTTTTCTAGAAATAAACAGGCTCAAAAGACATAAATCAAAAGGAAGCAGAATCCAAATCAATGTAAGAGGTTAAAACAGTCTCATCTTTGTAACCATTAAGAGCTGCCTTGTATGATAATCAGTTGCCAGTTCCTAGAAATGATTATGCAGAACATGGAATATCACTAGTTATGAAAGTTATGGGGCAAATCCCCACACTACATGGGTGAGTGAACCCAAAGAACAATAAAAGTCCCCATTTCAATTCTAAGAGTTTTTATGATTCTTTTCTTAATTTAAATTTATTTATTTTAATTAGAGGCTAATTACTTTTATGATTCTCAAGAAAACAGATGTAATCATTTAAAGAGATATCCCACACAATGATATGCCTATGTTAGAACACGATTTATGATATATACATCACTTACATATTACAGGAAAAAATTTACACCTTTTTCCTTAGGTAAAATGCAATCTTGACAGTTTGCTCAAACTCTTTAATGGTGAAGGAAGAAAGAACACCCAGCCACAGTTTCTGGTATTTAAGGCCCCATCCCTAGATACTCATATATGGGGAGGGGAATTAAGGAAGGAAAGAGAATAATTAGATAATTGAATACAATGACATGTGCATAACTTTATCAACCATCATGTTCTGCACCACACTGGAAAATTCTACCTCAAACATGTTGGAAAACACCTCTGATCAAGAATAACCCTCAATATCCATTTCTTGGGAAATCCTATGTACAATGGGCAACACTGTGATCTTATTTTCATTGAACCAGTTATCCCTTCTTCAGAGAATGCTCACATTTTTCAGTTAATTTGATTAATATTTGTCTTCTTTATTTTATTGCAAACTCCATGACTCAGGGATGATGTTAAATTTTGATCACAATCACCAGAATATTAAAAAAGGACATCAGTAATCAAAATCTATTAAACAGGCAAATAAAATAATAATACAAAAAAGTCAGGAAGATAAAATGACTTTACCAAACCCTAACGTGCCCAATCATGACCTCTTCTTCCTGCATCAAGGCAAGAGATGAAGGTGGCTTTGCCTCATATATGTTGATGGAGATAGAAGTAGAGATACTTAAGTTATATTTTGAAGAAATATTTTGAATAAAAAAGATGTAATCATTTAAAGAGATATCCCACACCATTATATGCCTACATTAGGCAAAAAATTAGTTAGACATTATATATAGTTAGAAGCTGCAGGACTAAAAAATGCATTGCTATAGGGGATGATGAAGAGGAATGAGTCTAGGTAAACTAGCTTATAACCTGAGTTACCAAGTGGATGGTTTATTGATATGAGGATCACTGGGACATGAGCAGGATTTGTATTAGTTGTCTACCACTGTGTAACAAATTATTCCAGAACTTAGAAGCTTAAAACAACAAACACTTATTTTCTCATTGTTTCTGTGGGCCAGGCATCCCAGTGTAGCTTAGCTGATCCCCTCTCTCGGAGTCTCTCACAAGAAAGGACTCAAGCAATCACAATGTTGGCAGTCATCACAAAGTTCAGCTGTGGCAGGAATAACCTCCAAGTGCACACTCAGGTCATTTTTGGTAGAAAGCAGTTCTTCAGTGGTTGTTGGCCAGAGACCATTCTCAGTCCCATGATCACTCAGTCACGTAGGCCACTCCATCCAGCAGCTTACAACACAGCAACACAGAGTGAGGAAGCCAGAGAGAATGCAAGCCACGTGGAAGTCAGTCTTCTGTAACCTAATGTTATTGGTGATGTCTCATCACTTTTGCTCTATTTATCAGAGGCAAGTCATTAGTTTTAGCCCACACTCAAGGGAGGAGACACAGAGATGTGAATATGAGGAGGCGGGATCGCTGGGAACCATATTGGAAACTCTCTACCACAGGTAGAGACAGAAAAATAAAGAGCTTCTTTTTTCCCTAAAATGTCTTAAGTTTGAACTTAAGTGGCCTCTGAGATAACCAAGAAGATGTGTCAAGTAGGTAACTGTCATGATTCATGAGTCTGGAGCTCAGAGATGTGGGTGAGAAATGGGACTTTG
>NW_011475575.1:35313-36221 GCF_000754665.1 Bison bison bison
AGGAATAGATAATACCGTCTAGGAAGAAAGTGGGAGGGAGAGACAAGAGGCAATGGCTTGATACCAAGTTCTGAGGAACCCCCAAATTTTAGTTTAAATAGAAGAGGGCAGGATGAGAAAGAAAATTCAAAAGGAGTGGCCAGAGGAGAAGGATAAAAACAAAGACTCTGGGCGTTACTGAACCAGGAGAGAAAATATAGAAGAACAAAGAATGGCTAACTATGGAAGATGTTGCTGAGACATGGCATAAGATGATGACAGAAGAGTGACTTTATAGTTTTAAAAACCCAAAAGAAATATAGAAAGATCTAATTATATATCAACATGAGGCCAGGTAAATAGATTGTGGTATATTCATGCAATGGAATACTCTGAGTAATAAAAATTAGTGAAAAAGAGAGACACTCCCATCAAAATGGAAAAATCCCAAAAACCTAATCTTGAGATTTAAAAAAGCAATTGTTATTCACCTGGTCTCAATAATACAGTTTTATAACCATTAATGCATAATTGTGCTTTTCTCACTGGTTTAATAATTTTCTAGTTTAATAACTTTATCATTGTTCACCATTTATTTTCTAAACTGGATATTTGCTTCACAGATATTAGATTTATTGTAAAAAAAATTGTTTTGTGTCATCATAATATTATGATTGACCTAAAGTTCCATAAAGTGATCTGATAAGACAATGAAAAAAAATAAATAAAATGAAAAAATCTAAAATTAAGTATATAGTTTTAGAGATCCATTTGTATTTAGGAATAATATAAAAGTAAGCATAGGAATTATTTTTAAAAATTCTTGAAAGCAGTGATATCTGGGAGGAAGCAGGGAGAATGCAATCAGAGAAACGTATACAGACAACAGACATCACCTGCTCTGTAACAAATTATTACTTTAAAAAATC
>NW_011475575.1:36385-38425 GCF_000754665.1 Bison bison bison
GTGATCTTGGAGAAGTTATTTAACCTCTCTGAAGCTCAGTTTTCTCATCTGTAAAATGATGTGCGTGTATGTGTGTGTGTGCATGCATGCTTAAGCGTGTATGTTGTTGTTCAGTCACTAAGTCATGTCCAGTTCTTTGTGACCCCATGGACTGCAGCATGCCAGTCTTCCTTGTCTTTCATCACCTCCCAGAGTTTGCTCAAACTCATGTCCATCGAGTTGGTGATGCCATCCAACCATCTCATCCTCTGTCGTCCCCTTCTCCTCCTGCCTTCAATCTTTCCCAGCATCAGGGTCTTTTACAATGAGTCAGCTGTTCGAGCTACTCAGGTGTGTATGTGTGTGTACAGATATATGAACATATTCACACATGCAAACACACAAATATATATACATACATTGGTGAATGTATTGCAGGCAATAAATAAATCAGAGCTATAATTCAACCTTCACAGTGAGGACTGAAAAAAGACAATTGTTCAGAGTTTAGCTAGAATGTAGATTACAGAGAAAAGAAATGAAAGGAAGGAGGAAGAAAATGGCAGGGAATACTGCCAAGTGGTATTCAGATCTATCTGTGTTAGTACAAAGAAACTAGAAAAAAGATCTTCAGAAGCCAGCCAAACTTCATGGCTTGACTGTAGTTACTCAACTTTCAAAAGAAAGCAGTGTTCCAGCTCTACCCTTTCTACCACTGCCCTCCCAAAAAAAGCATAAAGGAAAAAAAGAGAGAAGGCATCTCTTCAGTAACTGCTTAAATTAAAAAAAAAAGACGGACTGACACAGGAGCCTAAAGAAGATGATCATGGTAGTTATGACTAGAATGGGAAAGGCAAACTAAGCTCAGAGACCCTGAACAGAAATTTCAAGGGAGTTGATGCTGAGAAGGAGGAATAGAGCAGAATTCCTGAAGATGGATTCAGGAACAAAAGGTCCTAAGAACCTTTACTCATGTACAATGTGTCCATTACTGGTAGAGAGCCTCTAACAACTGTCTTTCACTTCCTCCCATGCCAGGCACTGTTCCTGGCACTAGGAAACCATGGCGAACATGACAAAGTCTATGCCTTCGTGAAGGTTATATTCTAGTGGGAAGAGACAGATAAACAAGCAATGAAAGAAACTGTGATCAGTACTAATTTAGAAAAATAAAGCAGATGAGCACTGGAGGGGGAAGGTTGGGAATTAAAAATCCCATGAGCAGGGACACACTCACTAATAAGGTGACTTGTAACATGTAATAAGTATGGTGATGAGAGGCCAGGAAATGAAGGATGACTTGGGGAGTCTGAACTCCTTTTTGTGAATCCTGGCTCAAACAGGGTAAAAGACAAGAGGAGATTTGATCTGATGGTTTCAAGGCATAGTGATAGTGGCATCAAGGCCAAGACTGTGAGCGGGGAAGGAAGAGATGGGGGAAACACAGCGGTCCAGACAGCTGCATCCAGAGCCTAAGGGCTCCTTCTTGATTCTGATTAGGTTTTAAAAAGAGTTGGAGCTGAATAGTCTACTGAAAGGCAAAACTGAACTGATAGAAGAAATACGTTGTTGGTACCTGACCCTTGCTTGACCTGGGAAAAACTGTGAAGAATGCCGTAATTAAAGGCATCAGTACAGGAGAGAGTCTTGAATCCTAAGGGACATGACCAAGGAGATAAACAGATCTGGGCTTCCAGAGACATAATGATGCTGATGATATCTCGAGCATGGGTGACAAGCCTGGGGTGCCATGTTCCAGCCAAGCTCCATGGTGATTTAACAACACACAATGACCCCGGGGTGAGCTGCTCCTGCTTAAGGGAGAAGATAAGGTGCTAAGTGAATCCACAAGTATTTCATCTTCAGGTCCATTTCTGAGAGAAATCCCAGTGTTGAAAATGTTTGATGTGTGTGCCCGTCTTATTTTTTTTTAACCAAGGAATGAGTGGGGCCTACCTACCAACAAAGGTTCAGCTCAGCAAGTCCTGTGCTACCAAATGGGATCATGACATACATGCTACCAGCAGTTTTCATGAGTGCAGACGGATTCTTAGTTAAAAT
>NW_011475575.1:38525-38914 GCF_000754665.1 Bison bison bison
AACCCAAGGGATTCTCAAGAGTCTTCTCCAACACCACAGTTCAAAAGCATCAATTCTTTGGTGCTCAGCTCTCTTTATGGTCCAACTCTCACATCCATACATGACTACTGGAAAACCATAGGTTTGACTAGACGGACCTCTGTTGGCAAAGTAATGTCTCTGGTTTTTAATATGCTGTCCAGGTTGGTCATAGCTTTTCTTTCAAGGAGCAAGCATCTTTTAATATCGTGGCTGCAGTCACCATCTGCAGTGATTTTGGAGCCCAGAAAAATAAAGTTAGCCACTGTTTCAATTGTCTCCCCGTCTATTTGCCATGAAGTGATGGAACCAGATGCCATGATCTTAGTTTTTTGAATGCTGAGTTTTAAGCCAGCTTTTACACTCTCCTC
>NW_011475575.1:39014-40470 GCF_000754665.1 Bison bison bison
TTAAAATAATAGCAAACAGCACACAGTGCTTTTTTAAAAAATATATAAACTTACTTATTTTAATTGGAGGCTAATTACTTTACAATATTGTAGTGGTTCTGCCATACATTAACATGGCTTATATTGCACCTTCCAAAGTACTTTATATGTACTGAGTCACTTTTTTTTTTTTTTCAATTTAAATGTTTGAGGGAGGATTAGGATCTGTAGATTTGAATTTGAACTAGCAATAGACAACCACATAATCCTTACTTTCTATTCCCTAAGAACAATAAAAGCATTGTCAATAGGAAATTAAGAGCAAAACAAAACAAAATCATATACAATACTACATACCTATTAGAATAGCCAAAATCTGAAACAGTGACCACAGCAAATTCTCCTGAGGATGTGGAGTAACTGTCCTTCATTGCTGGTGAGAATGTAAACAGTAGAGTCACTTTGGAAGACAGTTTGGCAGTTCCTTGTAAAACTAAACACATGATTTCCCTAAGATCCAATAAACAAACTCCTTCATATTTACCCAAAAGAGGTAAAAACGTACATCTACAAAACACTTGCACATGGATATTTATAGCAGCTTTACTCAACACTGCCAAAACTTGGAATCCACCAAGATGTCCTTTAGGCAGTGAATGGATAGATGAACTGTGGGACATCTGGACAATGGAATATTATTCAGTGCTAAAAAGGAATGAATAATGAAGCCATGAAAAGAAATAAAAGTGAAAGTGAAAGAAGGAAGTCTGAAAAGGTTACATGCTGTATGATTCCAACCATGTGACATTCTAGAAAAGGCAAAACTGTGGAGACACTTTCGGAAAAGACTCTGATGCTGGGAGGGATTGGGGGCAGGAGGAGAAGGGGACGACAGAGGATGAGATGGCTGGATGGCATCACTGACTCGATGGACGTGAGTCTGAGTGAACTCCGGGAGTTGGTGATGGACAGGGAGGCCTGGCGTGCTGCAATTCATATGGTCGCAAAGAGTCGGACATGACTGAGCGACTGAACTGAACTGAACTGAACTGAATGGAGACACTAAAAAGATCAGTGTTTGCCAGGGGTTAGAAGGGGAGGAAGGAATGAATAGGTAGAGCAGAGAGGATTTTTAGGGTAGTAAAAAATACGCTGTGTGATATTATAATAGGGATACATGTCATTATGTTGTTCAGTTGCCAAGTCATGTCCAGCTCTTTGAGACCCCATGGACTGCAGAATGCCAGGCTTCCCTGTCTTCCACCATCTCATGGAGCTTGCTCAAACTCATGTCCATTGAGTCGGTGAGGCCATCCAACCATCTCATCCTCTGTTGTCCCCTTTTCCTCCTGCCTTCAATCTTTTCCAGCATCAGAGTCTCTTCTAATGAGTCAGTACTTTGCATCAGGTGGCCAACAGCTTCAGCATCAATCCTTCCAATGAATATTCAGGACTGATTTCCTTTAGGATGGATCTC
>NW_011475575.1:40681-40881 GCF_000754665.1 Bison bison bison
TGCTTCTGTTAGGTCCATACCATTTCTGTCCTTTATTGTGCCCATCTTTGCATGAAATGTGCCCTTGGTGTCTCTGAATACATTTGTACAAATACATAGAATGTGCGATATCAAGAGTTAACTATAATGTAAACTATGGACTTTGGGTGATGATGATATATTGATATAGGTTCATCAGTTTTAACAAATGTCCCACTCTG
>NW_011475575.1:40981-41237 GCF_000754665.1 Bison bison bison
ACTTTCATCAAGGGGCTCTTTAGTTCCTCTTCGCTTTCTGCCATAAGGGTGGTGTCATCTGTATATCTGAGGTTATTGATATTTCTCCCAGCAATCTTGATTCCAGCTTGTGCTTCATCCAGTGCAGCATTTTGCAAAATGTGCTCTGCATATAAGTTAAATAAGCTGGGTGATGTACAGCCTTGATGTACTCCTTTCCCAATTTGGAACTAGTCTGTTGTTCCATGTCCAGTTCTAACTGTTGCTTCTTGACCTG
>NW_011475575.1:41827-46611 GCF_000754665.1 Bison bison bison
CAGGTTCAATCCCGGGTTGGGGAACTAAATCCCTACATGCTGCAGAGAAGTTAAGTCTGTGCACAGTAACCACTGAGCCTGCACACCACAGCTGTAGAGTCCATGCAGCACAACTAAGACCCAACACAGCCAAGTAAATAAATAAATAACTCATTTATTTTAAAAGTCTTAATAAAAATATTTAGAAAAGCATATAAGAGAAAGTAATAGTGTTGTACCATAAACTTTTCCTTTATTTTTGGACAGTAGACCCTTGACCCTTCATTGACCATTTATTCAGCCTGAATGAGCTCTTCTATGAGGGCTGAATTTGATGTTCTTTTGAGATAAATGTTAAAAAAAGAGAGAGAGAGAGAAGGCATTGACTGTTAGGGGCCTGACATGCAGACATCTCAATGAAGCCTGCCCATAAAATCAGCTTCTAGGAGTTAACCAGTTCCTGACTGACCAAGAAAGGGATGCTATGAATAGTCACAGGCAGGAAGTCTGGCTTTTCCCATATGGTTGAGATAGGTGAAGCTTATGTGTTCACATGAATTTCCTGCTTAACAGTTCATCTCTTTCTGTTTCTCGGCATTTAACCCTGTAAAAGAACTCAACAGTTTATAAGAGCCTGGCCAAGGAACCAAAGAAGCAGAGACAGGGTATCTGCTATTGATTGAGCAAGTACTGGAAGTCAGAGCAGGAAATGGACCAGAAGCCACAAGGCAAGCCAGTGAGGAAGTGCACACAGTCATCAAAGATCAGGGCAAGTAAGGATTCCAAAGCTAGGTCAATCAGTGAGAAGCAGGATATAAATAGTCTGGTATATGGGGCAAGCACTATTCTAAGGCGAACAGTAGCCTAGTGGATGGAGAAAATAGAAGAACCATGTAAAACTCAGGAGGTCAGATGCAAGTTCTGAAGAAGTGAGACCAGAGTTTGCCTCCAATGAGAGGTTTTGGCTGGCTTCGCGAGAAAGCTGGGCCTTCCTCGAGTGTGGACAAATCCGAGGCCCACGCTAGAGTCATTTGGCAAGGTATTTCCAGAGGAAAGAATAGAGAGAGAGCCATGTTGTGAGCCTCTTAATGAGCACTGTGCTTTGGCCTGATCTTCCAAAAGCAGAGTTTTCTATTTTTTTGGTACTGTACTCTATATATTTAGAAGTAGAAACAATTGATTTAAATAGCTTATTTTGTAAGGATAATGCTCAATATAATTATTCTTTCTAGGCGAGCATTCCTTTAACTAACTTCGTTTAACAAAAGTATAGTTCTCAAGGTCAAATAAGTATACTAAGTAATCTATGACAGAAGTGAAAGGGATTCAGCAAAAGAAATCTCCTTTCCCCAAAAGCTTTTCCGGAGAAACACATTTGCAGCATTGTATTAGTCATTATTTTGCTTAAAAGATGGCAAAGGATAGTTATATAAAATCAATTCACTCCGAATTTAATGCACTCTGGTCTACTCAATGTACCACAATAAGTATACTAACCATATTGAGCTTTTCTTCCAACTCAACCACATGTAATAAGCTGCACATTAGATATCCCACAGATTCTCATAATTTTTCTTCCATTTCTTTTGACTTAACTTATTCAATGAACACTTTTCTCTCCAGTGGGGTCTTGGCTTCACCCTCAGCTTTCTTCTACTGACTTCTTCAATCACAAGCTCCCAGGAAGCAGTATAACTTTCCCTCATATCACACCCCAGTCTAATAAAACCCTAATAATAGCTCTCTTCTCTAGGTAAAGTAGTCAATATCATTCCTTCTTTGCTTATCCTTCTATACTACTGGAGGAGAAACTGCAAAAAAAAAAAAAAAAACCCAAAAACACAATGAACATCAGCAAAGTGGTTATTTTTCTTGTGCTAAAGTCCCAAGCAGTATGGTAGCTGTGTGATGCCACTGGGGAATCTATGCCACATCTGTCTTTTTGCTCAGACTCAGCATAGAATATGGTTTTCATTTAATGTTTATTGCCTTATGTTTGCAAAGTGGCTGCTTCTCTTCCAATATTATAACTATGCCCTAAGCGGGAAAAAAGGGAATGTGACAAACAAAAGCCACCCAAGTCAGCTATCAGTTGTCATTTTGAAGAACATCCCTGAATACATGTTTTTCCAAAGAAGACATACAAATGACCAACAGATACATAAAAAGGTGCCCAACATGACTAATCATCAGGGAAATACAAATCAAAACCAGAATGAGATATGACCTCCTTTTCCAGGGAATCTTCCAGATCCAGGGATTGAACCTGGATCTCCTGCATTGTGGGCAGATTCTTTACTGTCTGAGCAACCAAGGAGGCCCTCAGTGGATATTATTCAGCCATGAGAAAGAAGGAAATCCTGCCATTTGCAACAACATGGATTGACCTTGAGGGCATTATGCTAAGTGAGATAAATCCGACAGAGAAAGATAAATACTTTATGATCTCACTTATATGTGGAATCTAAAAACATGATCTCATAGAAACAGAGACGAGAATACTATTTACCAGGGTCTAAGGAGTGGGGAAACAGGGAGATGTTGGTCAAAGAGCACAAACTTACAGTTAGAAGGTAAGTTCTGGTGATCTAATGTACAGAATGGTGAGTATAGACAATGACCCTGCACTATACATTTCAAAGGTGCTACAAGACTAGAGCTTAAATGTTCTCACGACAAAAAAGAAATGCTAAGTATGTGACATGATCGAAAAGTTACCTAAGACTATGGTGGTAACCACATATCAACATATAAACATTTCAAATCAATATACTGTATACCTTAAACTTATACAATGTTATATGCCAGTTATTTCTCAGTTTTAAACGGGGAGAACAATAAATATCAGCTATCTGACGATAGACAAAAGAAATAAGTACAAAAATACACAATGATAAGCTTTGATAAATGGTAAGATGAAAAAGGTCAAGTTGATATGAGAGCATACATTGAAGCAGAGTAATCTAGTGCGTGGAACATGAGATATTCATGAAAAACCTATTGAGTGAAACCTGGGAAATAAATAGGAATTAACTAGGTGAGGGAGCACTGTGTTCTCTCCTTGCTACCTCCAAACTGGGGAAATTGCCAAAGAGTCAAAACTGGAAACTGAAGCTTTTAAAATTTACTGTAAAACAAGGACTTCCCTGGTTGTCCAGTGGTTAAGACTCCACGTTTCCACTGTAGGGGCACAGGTTTGAACCCTGGTCGAGATTCCACAAGCCACACAGTCAAAATAGATCAGTCTTATGGACTCTGTGGGAGAGGGAGAGGGTGGGGAGATTTGGGAGAATGGCATTGAAACATGTATAATATCATGTATTAAACAGTCGCCAGTCCAGGTTCGATGCACGATACTGGATGCTTGGGGCTGGTGCACTGGGACGACCCAGAGGGAGGGTATGGGGAGGGAGGAGGGAGGAGGGTTCAGGATGGGGAACACAGGTATACCTGTGGCGGATTCATTTCGATATTTGGCAAAACTAATACAATATTGTAAAGTTTAAAAATAAAATAAAATTAAAAATAATTTAAAAATATAAAAAAAAAGAAGAATATGTTCAGGAAAAAAAAAAAACTGTTATGAAATGAACTTTAACATGGGTGGGGGGTGCATATATTTTAAAATCCCTGAACTTGGAGATGACAATCTTCTCAAGGTTAGTCTACGTGAAAATCAATCCTTTTGTCTGAACTCACTCTTGGAATTAGAAAAAGAAGCCAACATTTTTTTCTTCTTTTTTCAAAATCCAGTATAGTGCTGCTAGTTATAGAAACACAGTTTAGAAAACTCACGTACTCTTGCCTTTCTTTATGTATCTTGGGGTCCAACCACAAAGCCCTCATTAAGCTAATGTATTTGTCCTTTACTGTCTAGCATGTTATTTTCTACTGTTGCCTATTGGGAAATAGAGGGAGATTTGCAATTTAATCATGACAACTGCACTTCTACATCCTTTACCCCATTTCTCCATCACACCCTGCCATCGTACAGTTACTACTTCCACAGAAGCTTACACTCAGTAAACTCACAGAGCCCTTGATTCTGTATATTTTCAGCAGCAATTCTGGCACGGCTCTCTCTCTCTAGAATTTCTTCAATAGGCACACACATTCATACTCACACCACATATGCACACAAGTACGTATATATTTCTATTTCTGGGGATCCATAGACTTTTAAAATTCTGTTCTTTCCTCTTTAGGATACTGAAAATGCTGATGGAAGAATACTATCTTTTGTTTTCCTTCTTTCTTTCTACACTATCTGGCTCAATTCTCTGTAAATTAGGCACTGAGCCGATAGGGATATCTATTATCCTATCATGCAAGTCGGATCCTATCAAACTTCTGAATTTGTGGAAGTGAGCTTCCAGCTCACAGAACAACTGGAATGCGGCATTCAAAATAACTTGTAACTATACATCAGGTAGCATCCACTTGGCACTGTAAAATCTCAGTGTTATAGAGACAGGCCATTTACTACTCATAGAATAGAATGCTGAATACCGCAAATGAGAGGGACAACAGCGTCATCCCTCATGGGCAGCAGCTGTCCCCTCTTTGTTTAAGCAGAGAGAGACAGACCCTAAGAAATCCCCTCACTTTGCTCTCCCCCCTGCCCCCACAGTTTCTTGTCACTGTTTCCTGTCTGCATGACTGCACTGTTGACAGCCAAGACTTGTGCTGTCAAATCTGAGTCTGGCATCCTCTGGATGAAGGTGTGGGGGAAACCCAAGCAGACACCTTCCCAAGCTTGGCTTGGAGGACATGTAGGAGAAAAATGAGACCTGGGTCTACCAGGA
>NW_011475575.1:46711-48441 GCF_000754665.1 Bison bison bison
CTTTTAGGGTCTAGCACAGTCCATGCTTCTCAAGAAAACTAGGAAAATATTAATATAGTTTAAATAATATATCTGATTTGAGAATGATTTTCAAAGAAGTACTAATATGTGATTTATATTAAGTTAGTTCCAAAATGATTCGTTCTCCTATACCCGTATGCTTTCTTCATGATTTAGGTAATGGGCTTAAAGAGTATACTCACATAGTATTTTCCTAATAGTGCCAAGCTGGGGGATGTTGCTGACAGCTAGAGAGAAGCAGTGGAAGTAATTCTAACAAGTTGGAGAACTGCAAGAGTACAAACCTGGTGCAGGTCAATGACAACTTATCTGGGTCAAATCATAAAGGAAAAGATAAAACTAATAACCTCAGAAACTGGCCTAAGTCAGGTTCACATAGTACTAGTAACTGTAAATTGAGCAAAGCAGATCCTGAAGAGTTTGTTTTATGGATTGTAAGGTTCTTAGCTGCTACAAGTAAAGATGACCTCATGTTTAAGAGTAGGCGGTTGTATCCACGGGGCAGAGCTAGGGACAGCCGCTGCTCCAAAATATTGCTCTTCCTCTTTCTGCACATCTGGATGCTCACCATTTGGAAGTCATTACTTTGGAGTACGTACTGTCCACTGGTATTATTATCTATTGCTACAAAACCCTTACTTCACTGCAAACACTTGCTGTCAGAGTTTGCCTTTCTGTGCTAAGGGCACCCCAGCCCTTGTTCAAAAATAGAAGGAAGTCACTAAGTCAGTTCCACATTCAAGAGGAGGGAATCACACAAGTGAGTGAAGACCAGGAGACAGAGTTCCCTGGTGCCATGTCAGAAGCCACCGACCACACCACTCCTGGCTGCCCTGTTTTTAAATGTTTGCTCTCTGGGGAAAGATCACATATGAAGCTTCTCATATCTCAGTGTAAGTACATTTGTGAGGTTTCTTTGGAATCAAGAGGAAGCTAGATAAAGGCTGATACATAAGAGGTAGAGGGAACTGTAAAAATGGTCAGTGTCTTAGAAAGGGGAGATGGGCAAGAGTTAAGAGAATAGGCCTGACATCACCAGAGCTTGAGAAAATAGTATGGTCAAGTAAATTAAATATGAGTCAGCAAATTGGCACTGCAATGAAAACAAAGGAAGTTTGAGCTGGATAAAGAGGAATATAACACATAAGGGCTCTGGAGATGATGTTCACTGTGTACCCCACAATGGTGAGATCTTTGGGAGACTATAAAATCTCTCTTTGACCATGGATACAATGAGCTTGAATGTTCCTCAGACTAATATGCAGAAAATAAGGGAAGGCTGGGGATAAAATGGAAGAAGGCCACAATAAAACCTATTTATCTTCCCTGAAGAAAAGGGCTCTGAAACATTGAAATACACTGCTAAATCTGTAACTATAAAGAACTCTCAGGGAATTTCCTGGCATTCCAGTGGTTAAGACTCTGTGCTTCCCCTGCAGGGCACACGAGTTCCATCCCTCGTCAGGGAACTAGGATGCCACGTACTGCACATGTGGCTAAATAAATAAATAGCAAACATTAATGGTATATGGGTCTTATGCCAAGAAATAACAATTCCCACTGAAGTAGAACATGAATTCTGCATTGGTTCTTTAGCACCAGCCTTAATGTAGGTGCTATGGATTTGTCTAATGCAACCATATATTCTAGTCTGACCTTCCTAGGAAGAAAATTCTTTGTGGGATGCTACTAGGTACAGCCAGTGACAC
>NW_011475575.1:48541-48815 GCF_000754665.1 Bison bison bison
AAATGGTACAAGTGAACTTATTTATAAAACAGAAGCAGAATCATGGACGTAGAAAACAAACTTATGGTTACCAGCAGATAAAGGATAAACTGGGAGATTGAGACTGGCATATACACACTATGATGTATAAAATAGATAACTAATAAGAACTTGCTGTATAGCACAGGGAACTCTACTCAATACTCTGAACAGCTTATATGAGAAAAGAAACAAACAAAAAAACCCACAGTGGGTATATGTATATGCATAACTGATTCACTTTGCTGTACACCTG
>NW_011475575.1:49445-49878 GCF_000754665.1 Bison bison bison
TGAAAGTGAAGTCGCTCAGTCATGTCCGACCCTCAGTGACCCCATGGACTGCAGCCTACCAGACTCCTCCATCCATGGGATTTTCCAGGCAAAAGTACTGGAGTGGGGTGCCATTGCCTTCTCCGATCATACTTAATGGTGAAAGACTAAAAACTTTCCCCTTAAGATCAGAAACTAGATATGAATGTCTGTTCCAACCATTTTCTATTCAACACTGTACTGGTGATTTTCATCAGAGTAATTAGGCAAGAAAATGAAATAAAAGGCATCCAGAATGGAAAAGGAAAAAGTCAAATTATTCGTGAATGACATGATTTTGTACATGGAAGCAAACAAGGAAAACAATGGTAATTACCCAAAAGTACAGAGATAGTATCACTGAAATAATACTGATGTCATATACTTATGTAGCATTTTACAGCTTCCAAAGAGC
>NW_011475575.1:50927-53747 GCF_000754665.1 Bison bison bison
AGAAAAGGCAGAGGAGCCAGAGATCAAATTGTCAACATCTGCTGGATCAGAGAAAAAGCAAGGGAATTCCAAAAAAAACATCTACTTCTGCTTCACTTACTACACTAAAGCCTTTGATTGTGTGGATCACAATAAACTGGAAAATTATGAAAGAGATGGGAATACCAGACCACCTGACCTGCTTCCTGAGAAATCTGTATGCAGGTCAAGGAGCAACAGTTAGAACTGGACATGGAACAACAGACTGGTTCCAATTTGGGAAAGAAGTACGTCAAGACTGCATATTGTCACTTCACCTATTTAACTCAGAGGCAGAATACATCATGGGAAATGCTGGACTGGATGAAGCACAAGCAGGAAGAAATATCAATAACCTCAAATATGCAGATGACACCACCCTTATGGCATGGTGAAGAGGAACTAAGGAGCCTCTTGATGAAAGTGAAAGAGGAGAGTGTAAAAGCTGGCTTAAGACTCAACATTCAAAAAACTAAGATCATGGCATCTGGTTCCATTACTTCATGGCAAATAGATGAGGAGACAATTGAAACAGTGACAAACTTTATTTTCTTGGGCTCCAAAATCACTGCAGATAGTGACTGCAGCCATGAAATTAAAAGACGCTTGCTCCTTGAAAAGCTATGACCAACCTGGAAAGTGAAAGTGAAAGTTAAGTCACTCAGTCATATCCGACTCTTTGGGACCCCATGGACTGTAGCCCACCAGACTCCTCTGTCCATGGGATTCTCCAGGCAAGAATACTGGAGTGGGTTGCTATTTCCTTCTCCAGGGGATCTTCCCGACCCAGGGATCGAACCCAGGTCTCTGCATTAGAGGCAGACACTTTAACCTCTGAACCACCTGGCTGCTGCTGCTGCTGCTAATCGCTTCAGTCATGTCCGACTCTGTGTGACCCCATAGACAGCAGCCCACCCGGACAGCATATTAAAAAGCAGAGACATTACTTTGCTGACAAAGGTCCGTCTAGTCAAAGCTATGGTTTTTCCAGTGGTCACGTATGGATGTACGAGTTGGACCATAAAAAAAGCTGAGCACCGAAGAATGGATGCTTTGGAACTGTAGTGTTGGAGAAGACTCTTGAGAGTCCCTTGGACTGCAAGGAGATCCAACCAGTCCATCCTAAAGGAAATAAGTCCTGGATATTCATTGGAAGGACTGATCCTGAAACTCCAATACTTTGGCCAGCTGATGCAAAGAACTGACTCATTGGAAAAGACCCTGATGTTGGGAAACATTGAAGGCATGAGGAGAAGGGGACAACAGAGGATAAGATGGCTGGATGGCATTCCTGACTCGATGGACATGGGTTTGAGCAAGCTCCAGGAGTTGGTGATGGACAGGGAAGCCTGGCGGGCAGCAGTTCATGGGGTCATGAAGAGTCGGACACGACTGAGCAACTGAACTGAACTGAACTAAATCAGACTCCTCCTCATGGTTCTAGTCCCCCAGTGACCAACCTATATGCAATTTGTTGTTGACTATGAGGAATATATACAGAAGCACAAAGAGAGACAAACCATCCTTGGGAATAATTAGAAGTTGTTGTATATCCTCAGAAATACATACAACGACTCTGCAACATATAAACATGTAGGAGTGTTCTAACCAACCAAAAATAGAACAAATGCTTTCCTAAAAACTACAGCTTTCTTTTCATTAAGGGGGTGGGATGAGGTCAGAAATAATATACCTTATGTTTAAATGATTATATATGTTTTTCTGTTCTTACACCCACTCCAGTGAATTCTTGCTTCTAACTCTATCACTACAGATTTGTTAAATGAATTGCTGTTCTTCTTTAAATACCTCCTTCATGTTTCCACTTTATACTTTTTCTTAGGCTATCTTTTCTGCTGGGAATG
The DNA here is from genome assembly GCF_000754665.1 of Bison bison bison. NCBI lineage: Eukaryota > Metazoa > Chordata > Mammalia > Artiodactyla > Bovidae > Bison > Bison bison. The sequence goes on from NW_011475575.1 coordinate 52,811, forward strand.
TCTTCCTCCATCTTGTAAATCCAAACATGACCACATCCTTCAAGGCCTACGTCAAATTTATAATCTCCTGGAACACTTTCTTATCTCAGCTAGATGATGTCCTTCACTCTTCAACTATTTCATTTGCAACACTTAGTACTGTACCCACATATTATAGTTTTATGTACACATCTTCTCCCTGATTAGACCCAGTCAGTAAACCACAACTTATGGACAAAATCTGGTCTATTGCATGTGTTGTAAATAAAGTTTTGTTGTAATAGAGCCATGCTCACTATTTTACAGCCATATTTTCTATGGCTACTTTGCCCGATAATGTCAGAGTTGAGTAGTTGCAACAAACTGTCCCTCAAACGCTTATATATTTCCCACTTGGCTCCTCACAGCAAGTTGTTTGACCCTGTATCACTATAAGCTTTTGGAATGAACTATAGAAACCATATCTGATTTATTTTTTTAAATCTTCACAAGACCTAGAGTATTACCCTATATATAGCAGTAACATCATAAATATTTTAAGAATTTTCTTTTTATAAGGAATTAACAGTGTCTGCTTATGTATATCAATTTTCTATTGGCAAACATTATCCCACCCAATTTCTCATTTACTCATCAAGACAGCTTCCTGACACAGAAAAAGTAGGTCTCATTATCTACATTTTACACCATGAGAAATTGAGGCACAAAGAGACTTATGCCTATGGTCACAGCTAGTAAAGAGAGTTGCAAAACTGGGTCATAAACCCAGATCTTCTGATGCCTGACTCTGAGCTACCTTGTTCTGCCTCTCTGTGCTTACCTGCTTTACTCTAAATTGACCTAAGATGGTGATGGAACCCCAAATAACACTTGTCGTTGTATTGTTTTTCAGTCACTCAGTCGTGTTCAACTCTTTGCAATCCTATGGACTATGCCTGCCAGGATCCTCTCTACATGG
>NW_011475576.1:0-649 GCF_000754665.1 Bison bison bison
CCTTGCTTTTTCTCTGATCCAGCAGATGTTGACAATTTGATCTCTGGCTCCTCTGCCTTTTCTAAATCCAGCTTGAACATCTGGAAGTTCTCAGTTCACTTACTGTTGAAGCCTGGCTTGGAGAATTTTGACCATTACTTTGCTAGCATGTGAGATGAGTGCCATTGTGCAGTAGTTTGAATATTCTTTGGTATTACCTTTCTTTGGGATTGGAATGAAAACTGACCTTTTCCTGTCCTTTGGCCACTGCTGAGTTTTCCAAATTTGCTGGCATATTGAGTGCAGCACTTTCACAGCATCATCTTTTAGGATTTGAAATAGCTCAACTGGAATTCCTTCACCTCCACTAGCTTTGTTCGTAGTGATACTTCCTAAGGCCCACTTGACTTCACATTCCAGGGTATCTGGCTCTAGGTGAGTGATCACACCACTGTGGTTATCTGGGTCATGAAGATCTTTTTTGTATAGTTCTTCTGTGTATTCTTGCCACCTCTTCTTAATATCTTCTGCTTCCATTAGGTCCATACCATTTCTGTCCTTGAGCAGGGACTAACTCTCTAGAGCTACATTGTTCAACATGGTGACCTCATGTGGTTATTTAAATTTAAATAAAATTAAAAATTCAGTTATTCAGTCACACTAGCCACAA
>NW_011475577.1:0-593 GCF_000754665.1 Bison bison bison
GTGCCCGCCTCCTCTGCGCTCTGGACGTTTCCCCAGGCCCAGGGTGGCAGTGCGTGTGGAGATCGAGGCAAGCACACACAGGCTGCGGCCTCACAGGGTTTCGTAGTATTAACAGGGACCTAACCCAGTGAGCCCTCCTGGGCCAGCCCTCCTCACTGCAGCAGAGAGGCCGTTTGTGGCTCTGTGGCCCTGCTGGGGACAGGGGGCAAACACTCAGGGGGGCCTCTGGGTCCCTGCCTCAAAGTATGCATGACCACTGCAAAACTCCACAACTGGAGGAGAACACGGGCGGTGGGGGGGGGGGTGCGATACTGTGGGTGGAGGTGCCCCCAGTACAGCCCATCCAGTTGGGTGGGCCGCTGGGGCCCTGGGAGGCAGCCAGTGTCTGCCAGAAACAGCTTGAATCTTGCTCTTCAAGAGACAATGAATCCACTGTTGACCGGCTGGGGCCTTGATTAATGTTTGAAAAAAAAAAGTAGGAAAATTCCACCTGTGTGGGTGGAGGCCGGGCCTGGGACAGGTCAACAACCTCTAATGGCCTTGTTCCTGGGGACGGGGAGGACAGAGAAACAAAGAGGCCGACCAAAGGGACA
>NW_011475578.1:0-782 GCF_000754665.1 Bison bison bison
ATACCCTTCCTTGGACCATTATTGACCAAATCTGAGTGTGATGATCAGAGTGTAGACCTGAGCACACACATGTAAACCTGTATCCCACCTGTGGGTTAGAGGTGAGCTAGTACTGCCTGAACTGCGTGGACTAAATGTGGCCGGTATGGCAGCCAGAGGACAGTCAGGGTATAAGCACCAGAAGAAGGGTGAATGCTTAATACATTTCAACAAGAGACTAGTTTCGAGAGTTGTTACAGCTTCAGGATGGATTAAACCTTTTATGGAAATTTTGAAAATTCTCTGTGTGTCCTTTTTGTATTGCATTAGATTTTGTTTGATGCTAATATTGCAACTGTCTTATTAGAATTTGCCTGGGCTGTGAATCTTTTTTTAATGTTTTAAAATTTTGCTCACAGTAACCAGGTGAAAGGCACAGACATGTATAACTATAAAAGTATATTATGCGTACTAACCTCACCAAGTTGTTTGCTACCTCTCCCTACTGAGGATAACAGTTTGGTATGTATTTTTCCATATGTTTCCCTTGAACTTGAACTACTGTATTCAGACATGTAGTATACTATGTTTCCTTCCGTTTCTCCACCCACCCACCCAGTCCCCAACTTTGGGGGTTTTGTCTGGATCTCTTTTTCTGAAAAGAGGATGTGTCTGTTTTAAGAAACCTTTTTATAAGGGAATGAATTTATTCATATTAATATAATTACTTGTGTGTTTCACATTTTTGTTGCTGTGTGATTTTTGTAATTCTGTTTACTGTGCTTTCTCCTATATTTTTTCTG
>NW_011475579.1:0-775 GCF_000754665.1 Bison bison bison
CCACCACAATGAGAAGCCCATGCACTGCAACGAAGAGTCGCCCCCACTAGTCACGATTAGAGAAAGCCTGCACACAGCAATGAAGACACAGCGCAATCAAAAAGCAATAAAAATAAAATTTTAAAAAATCCACATTTTAAAAATAATTGTTGATGCTGTTTAGTTGCTAAGTCACAGCTGACTCTGTGAGACCCCATGGACTGCAGCACGTCAGGCCTCCATCCTTCACTGTCTCCAGAGTTTGTTGAAACTCATGTCCATTGAGTCAGTGATGCCACCCAACCATCTGTTGCCCTTCTCCTTCTCCTCCTGCCCTCAACGTTTCCCAGCATCAGGGCCTTTCCCAGTGAGTCAGTTATTTTTATCAGGTGACCCAAGTATTGGAGTTTCAGCCTCAGCATGAGTCCTTCCAATGAATATTCAGGGTTGATTTCCTTTGGGACTGACTGATTTGATCTCCTTGCAATCCAAGGGAATCTCAAAAGTCTTCTCCAGCACCACAATTTGAAAGCATCAAAAAACACCCTAAAAAACAAGCCTCAGAGGGCTTTCCCCACAGTGACTATTCATTAACACCTGCATCACATCAAGCCCACTCCTCACATTTTCAGGAATATGCAAGGCTCACATACACCACACTTAAAAGCAACAAAAACAAAACTTTGTATTGGGCCGATTAACAATGTTCAGGTGAACAGCGAAGGGACTCAGCCTTACATATACATGTATCCATTATCCTCCAAACTCCCCTCCCATCCAGGACGCCACATAACAC
>NW_011475580.1:0-624 GCF_000754665.1 Bison bison bison
AAATTGAATAATATTTTTTTAACATAACAGTAAGTCTGCAGGTAGCCAGAAAGTGTACAGTATTTTACTGTTGCTGTTCTATTTCATCTTCTGTCATGGCTAGCTTTTCTCTTCATGTTACAAAATTGTTGCTGCAGATTCAGTCATCACATCTGTATTTCATCAGAAGGAAGAATATGTGCTAAACAATGTCACCTATGGGAAAGTATATCCCCTTCCAAGGGGATATCCCTGTATTACTGGCCTGAAACTAGTTGCATAACTTCTCCCAGCCAGGGACTCTTGAGCTGGTGAAGATGTAGCTCGAATGTAGGGCCTATAGACCTTGCCACTCTAATAGAGGAAGTTGTAGTCTACATAAGTAGCTCCTAGTTTCGTTCTTGGCACATAGGAAATAATCAATAAAAGAATCATAAACTAATCTCACCTTTATGTTTAAAAGATGAGATCAAGCAACACTCTGACTATATACTCTAGAGAAGTGGTTACTTTGATTAGTGTCTAACACTAACTAAGCATACCCTTTAGGCATGTTTGGCCTGTAAAACACAGGGCCAAACTTTCTTACTCCCTGTAAAAACTTGATGAAGGGACAATCTTCCCAGGTTTCAGAGAAGGAAACTG
>NW_011475581.1:0-544 GCF_000754665.1 Bison bison bison
AAAAAAAAAAAATTCTATTTTCACTTTAAGAATATTATATACTCTCTCATATTTTTGAAGATAGTAATTAAAGTTTTGGGATGTTTTCTTCTGCTACTTGCATTTCCTATGTTCTTTTCTGAGTTACTTCTTTGATTATTTTGACCTTTGCCTTTCAGGTTAGAAATTAATTAGAGAGAGAGAGTGTGTGTCTGTGTGTTGGAAGGACCTCCCGGGTGGTAGGTCTCGAGTAGGGTGATCTGGCTGGGTTGTTTCATTGGAGAAGCACTCAACAACCAGCATATGTTTGTGTTCCCTCTTGGTCTGCTTGGTCTTGATGGTTTCCCCTGAAAGGGATTTTCTGTTCTTAGAAGGATGAGAATAAGTCAGTTAGTGTTTCCTTAGGGTCAACAGCTTCCCCTGTGGCTCAGCTGGTAAAGAATCCACCCACAATTCGGAGACCTTGGTTCGATCCCTGGGTTGGGAAGATACCTGGAGAAGGGAAAGGCTACCCACTCCAGTATTCTGGCCTGGAGAATTCCATAGACTACAGGTCGTAAAGAAT
>NW_011475582.1:0-501 GCF_000754665.1 Bison bison bison
GAAGAATTGATTCTTTTGAGCTGTGGTGTTGGAGAAGACTCTTGAGAGTCCCTTGGACTGCAAGGAGATCCAACCAGTCCATCCTAAAGTAAATCAGTTCTGATTTACTGATGTTGAAGCTGAAACTCCAATACTTTGTCTACCTGATGCGAAGAGCTGACTCATTTGGAAAGACCCTGATGCTGGGAAAGATTGAAAGTGAGAGAAGGGGACAACAGAGGATGAGATGGTTGGATGGCGTCATTGACTCAATGAACTTGAGTTTGAGTAAACTCCAGGAGTTGTTGATGGATTGACATGCTACAGTCCATGCGGTCGCAAAGAGTTGGACACAACTGAGTGATTGAACTGAACTGGAATTATTTCTCAGTATTCCATCCTAGAATCTTTTTCTCTTCATGTTCATCATGTTGTTTGCCATCTATGAGCCAATGATCCTGGTTTATATCTATCAGATCAGATCAGATCAGATCAGTCACTCAGTCATGTCTGACTCTTTGT
>NW_011475583.1:0-608 GCF_000754665.1 Bison bison bison
ATGAAGTGATGGGACTGGATGCCATGATCTTCGTTTTCTGAATGTTGAGCTTTAAGCCAACTTTTTCATTCTCTTTCACTTTCATCAAGAGGCTATTTAGACATTAGTGGGTCTTGCTTTTTTTGGTTGTTGTTGTTTGTTGTTGCAGCTTGTTTTTATTTTGTCTCTTTGTGGGTTAACTTACATGGTTGCACATGTATTAGATTATATTTTTTAAATTGTTTGAGATAATTTGGGCTCTGGGATGGTATTCCTGGAGAGGATTTATGCTTGCTCTGCCAGACATCTGAGGGATTAGGTGGTTTAGGATAATCTCAGTTAAGTTTTAAGGTAGAGATGAGTTGCAGCTAGGTTTCTTACCTACCATTCCCTCAGATCCCAAGAGCAGTTCAGGATTTCATCTTACAGAGAGATGGGTATACTAGCCCCCTCCTTCCTTTGGTAGTCCCTGGGTTCTGGCCTTTGGCCCCTCACCTTGCAAAGTTGTTACCTTTAGCTGCCCCAAACATTTGGCCGTTACCCTCAGGGATAAAAGTGGTTGCAAATTTGGGGTTTACCTCTCAAGGCCCTACCTCTGGAAGCACTATCTTAAAATTCTTTGATACCTG
>NW_011475584.1:0-583 GCF_000754665.1 Bison bison bison
CTTCCAAACTAGCCACGTCTAGCGTCACTCTAAGACAAGTCAGCTTGTCCGTGAAGCCCCAGGGGAATTCCCAGCTGCACTTCGAACCAGACTGTCACTTTTTAACGTAACGTAAGGTCAGGAAGCATAACCGCAGAAAGAAAAGGTACACATGGAAAGAGGGGTCAAGTTCACCTTGGCCGTTCTCTGTGCGGGGGGACTGTCCCTCAAAGAGGTGTTTCAATCATAGTCGCTCTGTCGTGGCGGACTCTTTGCGACCCCATGGACTGCAGCCCACCAGGCTCCACTGCCCATGAGATTTTCCAGACAAGGATACTGGAGTGGGTTGCCATTTCCTTCTCCAGGCGATCGAACCCAGGGATCGAACCCGGGTCTCCTGCACTGAAGGCAGATTCTTTACCAACTGAGCTACAAGGGAAGCCCTGTTTCGATCATAGACAAGCGGTCAATAATTAAAAAAAAAAAACAAAAAACCCTTTGATCTGGGGCTCTCACTTCACCCCTCCTACCTCCAGCTCTTTACAATGCCCCTACTCACAGGCTTGACTATATTAACTAAATCCACCTCGTCTACAGAGCAGTG
>NW_011475585.1:0-610 GCF_000754665.1 Bison bison bison
GGCAACTCCCTCAACAATGGAAGAAGATTATTCAGACTTTCCTGAGTTAAATTTCCTCTCCTCATGCACTGACAATTATAGTTCTTGTCTCAGAAATCTCTCTGAGCTTCAGCAGTACAAAGCCACTTCATCAGCTTCAAAGGAGCACATACTTCTTTAAATATGTTGATAAACTGAAGAAGTTAGAAGCTACAGACTAAGATAAATATTGACTTTATCAGTGACTTTCCATATTTTAGCCATGATTCATTTTGTGTACACAGAAGATAACTCTCAGAGGGTAAAGTATTTTCTTCATTTCCAAGTTTGTAGGGGGTGCTTCAGTCTAGCCTCCAAGAACTTTAAAGATTCCAGCATTCAGACTGCAACTTTTGTTCATTCTAGTTTACCAAGAGTATGTTATAGCTTATTAAGTGGTTGTATAATATGTAAAATGTTGTATTTGATCTGTACAACATAACCCCTTCTAAGAATGTATATACTTTTCCCCCACAAAATTATAAAACTGAGTTTCTTAGTAAGCAGTAAAGCCCAGAAAAACACTCTTTTTTCCTTTTTTTTTTTTTTTACTACTTTATATATTATGAGTAAATAAATGAAGCATCCCAAA
>NW_011475586.1:0-683 GCF_000754665.1 Bison bison bison
ATGTGACTTTGAGTGAACTCCGGGAGTTGGTGATGGACAGAGAGGCCTGGCGTGCTGCGATTCATGGGATCGCAATGAGTTGGACACGACTGAGCAACTGAACTGAACTGAATGTATTGTTCATCTCTATTTGTTCTTCCATTCTTCTAGGTCTTTGGTAAACATTTCTTGTATCTTCTTCATTCTTTTTCTGAGATCCTGGGTCATCTTCGCTATCGTTATTTGGAATTCTTTTTGTGGAAGGTTGCCTAGCTCTCCTTCATTTAGTTCTTTTTGTGGAGGTTTGTCCTGTTCTTTCTCCTGGGAGTTAATCCTCTGCCTTTTCATTTCAATTATTCTGTGGTTGTAGTTTTCAGTCTGGAACCTGTGGGATTGCAGGTCTTCTTGCTTCTTCTGTCTGCCCCCTGGTGGATGAGGCTAATGGGAGGGCCTGGTGGGGAAATCTGGGCAGGCTTATGCTCAGTAAAACCTTAATCCAGGATCTGCTGATGGGTGCGGCTGTGCTCCCTCCTTGTTGATTGTTCAGCCTGAGGTGATGAGCTCTATGGTATGCTCAGTATTGACCTCCAAGAGGTCTCACTTACCAAGGGGCACCTCCTAGGACTGCGGCTGCCAGTTCCCCTGTCCCTGTGGCAGCCACTGCTGACGCACACCTTCACAAGAGACCCTCCAACACTAGCAGG
>NW_011475587.1:0-606 GCF_000754665.1 Bison bison bison
CAGAAAATCAGAGATACCAAGGAACATTTCATGCAAAGATGAGACTCGATAAAGGACAGAAATGGTATGGCCTAACAGAGGCAGAAGATATTAAGAAGAGGTGGCAAGAATACACAGAAGAACTGTCAAAAAAAAGATCTTCACGACCCAGATAATCACGATGGTGTGATCACTGACCTAGAGCCAGACATCCTGGAATGTGAAGTCTAGAGCCAGACATCCTGGAATGTGAAGTAAAATGGGCCTTAGAAAGCATCACTACAAACAAAGCTAGTGGAGGTGAAAGAATTCCAGTTGAGCTATTCCAAATCCTGAAAGATGATGCTGTGAAAGTGCTGCACTCAATATGTCCGCAAATTTGGAAAACTCAGCAGTGGCCACAGGACTGGAAAAGGTCAGTTTTCATTCCAATCCCAAAGAAAGGCAATGCCAAAGAATGCTCAAACTACCGCACAACAGCACTCATCTCACACGCTAGTAAAGTAATGCTCAAAATTCTCCAAGCCAGGCTTCAGCAATATGTGAACCGTGAACTTCCTGATGTACAAGCTGGTTTTAGAAAAGGCAGAGGAACCAGAGATAAAATTGCCAACATCCACTGGATCA
>NW_011475588.1:0-527 GCF_000754665.1 Bison bison bison
TTATCTCCAAACTTATCACGTTGTATACATTAAATATGCAAAGCATTTTATATGTCAGTTCAGTTCAGTCGCTCAGTCGTGTCCAACTCTGCCAATTATACCTCAATAAATGGGTTTTCCAGTGTCAAACCTTTTTGCCTTTCCATACTTTTCATGGGGTTCTCAAAGCAAGAAAATTAAGTGGTTTGCCATTCCCTTCTCCAGCAGACCATCTTTTGTCAGAACTCTCCACCATGTCCTGTCCATCTTGGGTGGCTCTATAGGGCATGGCTCATAGTTTCACTGAGCTAGACAAGATTTTGGTCCATGTGATCAGTTTAGTTAGTTTTTTATGATTCATTCTGTCTGCCCTCTGATGGATAAGGATAAGAGGCTTATGGAAGCTTCTGGATGGGAGAGACTGACTGAGGAACCAGATATCAAATTGCCAACATCCGTTGGATCATTGAAAAAGCAAAAGATTTTCAGAAAAGCACTTACTTTTGATTTTTTGACTATGCCAAAGCCTTTGACTGTGTGGATCACAA
>NW_011475589.1:0-1224 GCF_000754665.1 Bison bison bison
CACAGCTAGGTGTACTTCATTTTCTACAGATTATAAAGTGAAAATGTTTCAAAAGACTGCTGTGATAAAATTTCATTTTCTGGTAGTCCTACATCGGAGGTGAATAATTTGAGGTAATGCTGTATTGAAGCAGCATGTTAGTAAACCTTGCTTGTAATGAAGTCTTAGTAAACTCAAAACATAGCGAGTTGGTTTTATATAATACTTGTTTTTATTGAAAAAAACTTTCAGAATACAGTCCTTGAATTAACTTTACATTGTAACGAATGAATTTTATAGTCTACTGGTTTGTTTTTCATGTGCATTTCAAGATTTTTTTTTAATTTTTATTTTATTTTTAAACTTTACATAATTGTATTAGTTTTGCCAAATATCAAAATGAATCCACCACAGATATACATGTGTTCCCCATCCTGAACCCTCCTCCCTCCTCCCTCCCCTACCACCCCTCTGGGTCATCCCAGTGCACTAGCCCCAAGCATCCAGTATCGTGCATCTCGATTTAAATTTCAAACTATAAAATTACATGTTTTCGACCATCATTTGCCTAAGAATATTGGAGTCGCACCATATTTTAAATTTTGATTTCAAAATCTCAGCTTCAGGAGTCAAAAAAAAAAGGAATCTATTCACAGTTTGATTCTTTGAATCCCTTTTCTTCAGATTACTATAAATTAACTCATTTCAATATGATGTAAACTATATATTTTTATTCAAAATATATTTTTGATTGGGAAAGAAGTATAGCCACCTAATACTGGATAATCCAACTAGCAATTTTTCTACTCCCATTTTTTGTCCCATACTATATTGTCAGGTGTATTTCTGAACATACATTGTTATTTCAAGAAGGAGAATATATATTTTTATAAACAAAGTTATGTCTCCTGACATTCTTTTCCTTTATAAATCACTGCCTTTCTTGTGTAGCTTTTGTTGTCTGTCTAAATAGTAAATTACACAGAGTTTATCTACTTTAAGTCCTCAGTTCCAAGATTGTCAGGATATTTTGATGTTTGTGAAATTCATGCAAATCCACAAGCTCCAATACCTTGGAATGTAATCAAGAGACGTTATCTCTGTAGTGAGACACAAGAGATGAGAATTGCGATTCCAATCCAGCCATTTACTGTCTGATCTTCATTTTCTAATTCATTAAATGAGCAAATTGTTCCAACTTTATAGGACTATTGAAAACCCTTGGTACAGTGATAACTCTTATAT
>NW_011475590.1:0-509 GCF_000754665.1 Bison bison bison
GTTTCTCATGGTGTACTCTGCATATAAGTTAAATAAGCAGGGTGACAGTATACAGCCTTGACGTTCTCCTTTTCCTATTTGGAACCAGTCTGTTGTTCCATGTCCAGTTCTAACTGTTGCTTCCTGACCTCCATAATAGGTTTCTCAAGAGGCAGGTCAGGTGGTCTGGTATTCCCATCTCTTTCAGAATTTTCCACAGTTTATTGTGATCTACACAGTCAAAGTCTTTGGCATAGTCAATAAAGCAGAAATAGATGATTTTCTGGAACTCTCTTGCTTTTTCAATGATTCAGAGGATGTTGGCAATTTGATCTCTGGTTCCTCTGCCTTTTCTAAAACCAGCTTGAACATCTGGAAGTTCACAGTTCATGTATTGCTGAAACCTGGCTTGGAGAATTTTGAGCATTACTTTACTAGCGTGTGAGATGAGTGCAATTGTGTGGTAGTTTGAGCATTCTTTGGCATTGCCTTTCTTTGGGATTGGAATGAAAACTGACCTTTTCCAGTCC
>NW_011475591.1:0-534 GCF_000754665.1 Bison bison bison
ATCAGAGAGAATAAAAGAAAAACGAATTAAAAGAAATGAGGACAATCTCAGAGACCTCCAGGACAATATTAAGTAGCTACTAACATTCGAATCATACGGGTCCCAGAAGAAGAAGTACAAAAAGAAAGACCATGAGAAAATACTTGAAGAGATAATAGTGGAAAACTTCCCTAAAATGGGGAAGGAAATAATCACCCAAGTCCAAGAAACCCAGAGAGTTCCAAACAGGATAAACCCAAGGTGAAACACCCCAAGACACATATTAATACAAATTAACCAAAGATCAAACACAAAGAACAAATATTAAAAGCAGCAAGGGAAAAACAACAAACAACACACAAGGGAATTCCCATAAGGATAACAGCTGATCTTTCAACAGAAACTCTTCAAGTCAGGAGGGAATGGCAAGACATACTTAAAGTGATGAAAGAAAATAACCTACAGCCCAGGATTAATTGTACCCAGCAAGGATCTCATTTCAAATAATGAAGGAGAAATCAAAAAGCTTCTCAGACAAGCAAAAAGCTGAGAGAA
>NW_011475592.1:0-529 GCF_000754665.1 Bison bison bison
ATCTCCATTGCCCATATCATTACTCCTATCATGTATAATTAATTACCAATCATTACGCTTATAACTTCTGATTTGAAAAAGGAAAGTACATTTCCATAGTCTAATTTTATTAAGATTTTACAAAAAGAGAATAATTCTTCTACAGGTCATACATGTCAAACTGTCCATCTTTTACAAAAAAATTCTCAGTGTTATGAACTATGATTTCCATAAGAATATAGATCCATATATTCCAGTAAAGTATATCTTGTGGTACTATTCTTTTTTTTTTAATCAAACCATTTTATTGAGGGGCTTCAAGGGAGGGTTGAAAAGCTGAAAGGACAATTAGATCTGACGTCCTACTCCTGGCTGGGATATGCCCAGCTTCATAGCCACTGAAAGCTGTGGTGCTATTCTTAACACAGTCTGAAAATTTATATGTGCTTGGACTTAACTTATATGCAGAGTACATCATGAGAAACGCTGGGCTGGAAGAAGCACAAGCTGGAATCAAGATTGCCAGGAGAAATATCAATCACCTCAGATA
>NW_011475593.1:0-3872 GCF_000754665.1 Bison bison bison
TAAAGTATGTTATTTTATAATTTTGCAGGCTTTGTTAGAAATATAGATTAGAGCAATGGTTTCTGGTATGCTCTAAAAGCTTATTGGTATTATATAGGTTAAAGTTGATGATTTAGAATACACTTGGAATGTTTATAATTCCAATAAATTAAAAATATGAGAGATAGAAGTAAGGTCTATTGAAAGCCTACTCTTTCCCATGTTCTATACTGCTTCCTTTACATAAATTTAATTAAAACTTAACACCAATATTGAGAAGCGGGTATTATTAAACCCTCATTTTCCCAATAAGGAAAATGAGATTCAGAGATTTTAAGCATACCACTTAAGTAACAGAGCTAGTAGACTCAGGACAAACCCCAGTCCACCTGCTCCAAAATCATTGTTCATTCTTCTAAAACATACTACTTTCTGGAAACATGTAAAGATAGATAGATTCTTTATTTCATAAAGATGAAATAAAGATTATTCTCTTAAGACTGATTAAGACATCAGTTTGCAACTCACAATTTCTAGTTTTTGTAGCAAAAGAATGAAGTTGGGATATTGTCAGTCTAGGTGATACCATCTATTCTCTTCACCATTTACTGATGATGAAAATGGAGGTATAGAAGCTGTCAGGTACAATTAAGGAGCAACAAATATTAAAATAAATATTAGAAAAATAGTTTTTGTTAAGTATATCAATTAGACTCTAGGTTAATCTTCCAAAAAGCCATAGTTGATAACTGTGCAGCTGAATTACTTAAACCTAATACTGGCACTAGCTATAGAGTACATGAAATGTGATATATAGACTATAGAATCTAGTTATTATGTTTCAGTAAAGAATGTAGTTGTGAAAGTTGTTCTTACTTTATTCCAACACATTTCTGAAAGGTTATCTGGAAAATAAAAAAAGTATGTTGACTGATTCTATATTTTGATTGACACCATTAATATTCAGATATGTATTCACACAAGGAAAATATTTTGACCAATCATACAATAATGCAAAATGCAGGTAATATGGTTTACATCTATTTTGAGTTATGATTTCCAAATCTGACTGATCTAATATTTATTTTATAGATTAAAATAAAAACTAACCATTAAAAATTTCGAAAGAAGAAGTTTAGGTTTGGATGACTGTGTGAACTCAGAACAATTGGAGATCAATTCTAAGGCCAGAAGTTCCCTAGGGTCCCTTCTAACCTTCTCTTTTTAGTCCTAGGATAAATGCCAGTCTTCCTTATTCTGAGTATACACAGCATATAACCTTTACATGTTAATTTTACATATCGTATATTAAGAAGAAGGCAGCAGAGGATGAGATGGTTAGACAGCATCACTGACTCAATGGATGTGAATTTGAACAAACTCTGCTGCTGCTAAGTCGCTTCAGTCGTGTCCGACTCTGTGTGACCCCATTGACGGCAGACCACCAGGCTCCCCTGTCCCTGGGATTCTCCAGGCAAGAACACTGGAGTGGGTTGACATTTCCTTCTCTAAAGGAACAAACTCTGGGAGATAGTTAAATGACAGGAAGGCCTGGAGTGCTGCAGTCCTTGGGGTTGCAAAGAGTCAGACATGACTTCGCGATTGAACAGCAACAATAACATCAAGACTCAAAGAAAATGAAAAACCACCCCTTTTCTAACTTGCAAAACCTGAATCAAGAACTCCATGGTGCACATGGTTTTGGTAAGGTTCACTGCTTGCTAAATTGAGAGCTAACTTGGTCACTTCATCACTCTGGAGAAGCTGCAGCCTCCTTTCTTAGTGACCACTGATTCAATTAAAGGACTGACTGATCTCAGACAGAGCACCAAAATCAGTCCCAGTTTTTAGAATTCAAAACAGCAGTTTTCATACTCACCATGTTAATTTAGAGTAACTAGGACATTAGCAAACTTTAATGTGCCTTTCAGTTCAAAAACAAAAAAAAATGGTGTATAATCTGGACAAGATATTGACCTGGAGTATGTGAAACAACCATTAATGGGATGTTTCTTCTCACTGATGCTATGAGAATAGGGTTAAAATTTTGCAAAAGCCATTTAATTTCATAGATATCTAGTTGTACCATGACACTAGCCCAAGGAAACAAAATGCAGAATATATAGTACAAAGCTCTTCTCCCATTATAGGCTGGTCTACATTGGGATGGGAGATAATCTGAACTTAAAAGTCTTCAAGGCTGAATTCTAATAGGTAAAATGCACTTACAACATTATTACATTAGAAGCAATAGCATTAAATGGCCTTGTATATGCAAGAAATTCTTTCTCCAGTCTAGAGTTAAGACTCTTTCATATTCAATTGAAGTACTTCCTCTATGTTAATCCTAAGAAAAAGAAGCAGATTGATTTTTAGGGTTATAAATCTTATGAGGGTAAACATCAAACACAAAACTTAACTTGCTGTAAATAAACAACAGATCCAATGTATGTGAAATCAGAGTCTAAGATGATATTATATGTGGTATTACTTTTATTTTTCTACAATCTTAACACCTTGAATGAATTCTTCACTTTTCCTTCAGGTCAGGAGTACAGAATGGCATACAGTGGAAACTCACATTAACTATTTCTTTTTTTTTGTTTGTTTGTGTCATTAGTCAGTCTATTTTTATTATGCATTCTATTTGAAGATAAATAAATCGGCACAGAACATTTACCTTCTGCTTCATCTAGGTAGTGATGAAGCCAGGCTTTCTTCCCAATAACACCAAAATATTTGGGCTCTGAAAATGACAGAGAATAGATGTATATTATGACATGAGACAAAGACATGTGATAATGTCACCTACAGAGAAGGGATGGAGTGAGCCAAAACAAGCGATCTTATTCTGAAACATTTAATGAAAAGCATTACTCACCTTCAATGTGAGTGGCAAACTGATTTGGCAAGCTTTGCTCTAGCATTGAGTGTAGTTTTTGACATTAAACCAGAAAGACACAATGCGATTTCTAAGTTCACCAACACTCAATTTCCACAGGTAAAGCGTAAGAATTGCAAAGAAAGGAGGGTGTAAAATGAATAACTATGCACATAGTTTCTGATAAATGTCAGCCTACTATTCCTAGTTATATTCTAACCAAAGGGCCTTTAAATGTTGTGAGCAAAGAGTGGGGGAGTGTTTCAAAAAGTCTCATTGAGTTTTTAAGGCAATATCTTTCAACAAGAGTAATAAAACTGTGTTATGAGAAGAAAGTTCAGTTCAGTCACTCAGTTGTGTCTGACTGTTTGCGACCCCATGAATCGCAGCACGCCAAGACTCCCTGTCAATCAGCAACTCCCAGAGTCTACTCAGACTCACGTCCATCGAGTCAGTGATGCCATCCAGCCATCTCATCCTCGGTCGTCCCCTTCTCCTCTTGCCCCAATCCCTCCCAGCATCAGAGTATTTTCCAATAAGTCAACTCTTCGCATGAGGTGGCCAAAATACTGGAGTTTCAGGTTTAGCATCATTCCTTCCAAAGAAATCCCAGGGCTGATCTCCTTCAGAATGGACTGGATGGATCTCCTTGCAGTCCAAGGGACTCTTAAGAGTCTTCTCGAACACCACAGTTCAAACGCATCAATTCTTCGGTGCTCAGCCTTCTTCACAGTTCAAGTCTCACATCCATGCATGACCACTGGAAAAACCATAACCTTGACTAGACGGACCTTTGTTGGCAAAGTAATGTCTCTGCTTTTTAATATGTATACAGGTTGGTAATAACTTTTCTTCCAAGGAGTAGGCGTCATCTAATCTCATGGCTGCAGTCACCATCAGCAGCGATTTTGGAGGACAAAAAAATAAAGTCTGACAATGTTTGCACTGTTTCCCCATCTATATGCCATGAAGTGATGGGACCAGATGCCATGATCTTCGTTTTCTGAATGTT
>NW_011475593.1:4639-4767 GCF_000754665.1 Bison bison bison
AAATTAGCTGGCATATTGAGTGCAGCACTTTCACAGCATCATCTTTCAGGATTTCAAATAACTCTACTGGAATTCCATCACTTCCACTAGCTTTGTTCGTAGTGATGCTTTCTAAGGCCCACTTGACT
>NW_011475593.1:5560-7086 GCF_000754665.1 Bison bison bison
CTACTTTTGCATTCCAGTCTTCTATAATGAAAAGGACATCTTTTTTGGGTGTTAGTTCTAAAAGGTCTTTTAAGTCTTCATAGAACCGTTCAACGTCAGGTTCTTCAGCACTACTGGTTGGGGCATAGACTTGGATTACTGTGATACTGAATGGTTTGCCTTGGAAACGAACAGAGATCATTCTGTCGTTTTTGAGATTGCATCCAAGTACTGCATTTCGGACTCATTTGTTGACCATGATGGCTACTCTATTTCCTCTGAGGGATTCATGCCCGCAGTAGTAGATATAATGGTCATCTGAGTAAAATTCACCCGTTCCAGTCCATTTCAGTTCGCTGATTCCTAGAATGTCAACATTCACTCTTGCCATCTCTTGTTTGACCACTTCCAATTTGCCTTGATTCATGGACCTGACATTCCAAGTTCCTATGCAATATTGCTCTTTACAGCACTGGATCTTGCTTCTATCACCAGTCACATCCACAACTGGATATTCTTTTTGCTTTGGCTCCATCCATCATTCTTTCTGGAGTTATTTCTCCACTGATCTCCAGTGAAGGAAATGGCAAACCACTTCAGTATTCTTGCCTTGAGAAGCCCATGAACAATATGAAAAGGCAAAATGATAGGATACTGAAAGAGGAACTCCCCAGGTCAGTAGGTGTCTAATATGCTACTGGAGATCAGTGGAGAAATGATAAGAAAACCTTAATTCAAATGAAATATACTCAAAAATATGATAAAAAGAACTCAAGGAAAATATCACTGATATGCCTGTCAATATTATCTACATGAAGTTAGCAGATCTGTCAAGTTACACTTTCTTTTATCATTTTTCTCTATTTATTTTTATCAGTTCTTCATTTTCAGAAGATAGGGTTATGAAGGTAATTGTAGACAGACATAGAAATGAACTCTGTAGATCCAATACTTGCATTTTATTGACTTAGGTTAGTTATTTACATTCTGGAAAAATGTTTAATAGCATTAATATTTCAATAGTTGGTCTCATATCTCATTAGAGTGAACTTCACATCACCCTTGTGCTTAATTGTTCAGTCATGTCCGACTCTTTGCAGCCCCATGGACTGTAGTACACCAGGCTCCTCTGTCTGTGAGAATTCTCCAGGCAAGAATACTGGAGTGGGTAGCCATTTCCTTCTCCATCACACGACTCTTTGCAATCACTTTTTTTGAAAGGGTAAATTGTCCAATTCTTTTTTTGCCTGGGAAAATACTACTAGCAATTGTATATTGCCATATAGTTGGCTATGTGCTTCATCTTTATTTTTTAATTTTTTTCATGGAATATATGTGCATACTAAGTTTACTGTAAAATTTTGCTCAAAGGATGTGTAGCACACAGTTTGCAAATAGTAAAATATACATACTCTTCATTATTAATTCTATAATTGATTTTCCTAAGGAAGTATTTTTTGTTGTTGAAGTAACACTGGTTTGTAACATTATATAAGTTTCAGGTGTACAATATTACATTGCTACTTCTATATAAGTTTCAGG
Source organism: Bison bison bison (assembly GCF_000754665.1). NCBI lineage: Eukaryota > Metazoa > Chordata > Mammalia > Artiodactyla > Bovidae > Bison > Bison bison. The sequence goes on from NW_011475593.1 coordinate 7,082, forward strand.
TGTAC
>NW_011475593.1:7395-9595 GCF_000754665.1 Bison bison bison
AGGTGACCAAAATACAGTAGCTTCAGCTTCAGCATCAGCCCTTCCAATGAATATTCAGGACTGATTTCCTTTAGTATTGACTAGTTTGATCTCTTTTCTGTCCAAGGGACTCTCGAGTCTTCTCCAGCACCACAGTTCAAAAGCACCAATTCTTCAGCACTCAGCTTTCTTTATGGTCCAACTCTCACATTCATACATGACTACTGGAAAAAACATAACTTTGACTGTATGGACTTTTGTTGACAAAGTGATCTCTCTATTGTTTAATATGCTATCTAGGTTGGTCATAGCTTTGCTTCCAAGGAGCAAACGTTTCTCACTGTTTCCACTTTCCCCCCATCTATTTGCCATGAAGCAATGGGACTTGATGCCATGATCTTTATCTTTTGAATGTTGAGTTTTAAGCCAGCTTTTTCATTCTCCTCTTTCACCCTGGTCAATAGGTTCTTAGCTCCTCTTTGCTTTCCACCATTAAAGTGGTCATCTCAAAATATGAGGTTGTTGATATTTCTCCTTACAATCTTGCTTCTGTCTTGTGATTCATCCAGCCTAGCACTTCACATGATGTACTCTCCATATAAGTTAAATAAGCAGGGTTCCAAAATATGGCCTTGATGTACTCCTTTCCTAATTTTGAGCCAGTCCATTGTTTCATGTCCTGTTCTAACTGTTGCTTCTTGACTTTCATATAGGCTACACAGGAAGCAGGTAAAGTGGTCTGATACTTCTATCTCTTTAAGAATTTTCCACAGTTTGTTGTGATCCACATAGTCAAAGGCTTTAGTGTAGTCAATGAAGCAGAAGTAGATGTTTTTTTCTGGAATTCTCCTGCTTTTTCTATGATCCAACAGATGTTGACAATTTTATCTCTGGCTCCTCTGACTTTTCTTAATCCAGCTGTTACATCTGGAAGTTTTTGGTTTATGTACTGCTGAAGTCTACCTAGCTTAAAGGACTTTGAGCATAATCTTGCTAGCACGTGAATTGAGTGCAATTGTATAGTAGTTTGAACATTCTTTGGCATTGCCTTTCTTTGAAATTGGAAAGAAAACTGACCTTTTCTAGTCTTGTAGCCACTGCTGGGTTTTCCAAATTTGATGGCAGATTGAGTGCAACACTTTAACAGCAAATCACCTTTAAACAAATCATCTTTTAAGATTTGAAATAGCTCAACTGGAATTCCATCACCTACACTTGCTTTGTTGGCAGTAATGCTTCTTAAGGCCCTCTACAGCATCCACAGCAACACTGTCAACTGATCTTTGATAAAGGGCAAAAGGTAACACAATGGAAAAATATAGTCTTCAGCAAATGGTTGCAAAACAATTGGACATCCAAGTGCAAAAAAAAAAAAAAGATCTAGGCACCAGTATTAAACCTCTCACAAAAATTAACTTAAAATGGATCACAGCCCTAAAGTTTAAAACTCAAAACAGTGAAACCCCTAGAAGATGCCACAGGTGAAAATCTAGGTGACCACAGGTTTGGTTCTTGCTTTTTAGACATGATGCAAAGCACAATCCATGAAATAACTGATTTATAATTTGGACTTCATTAAAATTAAAAGCTTCTACTCTGTGAAAGTCACTGTTAAGAGAATGAAAAGATAATCCATAGACTGGGAGAAAATCTTTGTAAAATACTTATCTGACAAGGGACAGGAATAGAAAAACACAAGAACATTTTAAACACAACAGTAAGAAAACAAATAGTACAACTAAAATATAGGCAAAAAATTGAAAAGACACCTCACCAAAGAAGATGTATGAATGTAGATTCACATGTGAAAAGATGCTCAATATCACCTGTCATCGGGAAATTGCAAATTCAAACGAGACCACTACACACCTTTAGAATATCTAAAGTCCAAAACAGTGACAGCATTAAATGCTCTTGAGTGTGTGGAGCAACAGGAGCTCTCATTCTTTGTTGGTGATAATGCAAAATGACACAGCCACTTTGGAAGACAATTGTACAGATTCTTTTAAAACTAAACATATTCTTACCACATAATTCTAACAACTGTGCTCTTTGGTATTTACCCAAATGAGTTGAAAACTTATGTTCACACAAAAACCTGCATGTAATATTGGTAGCAGTTTTATTCACAATAAGCAAAACTGGGAAGCAGCTACGATCTCTCTCAACAGCAGAATGAATAAATAAACTGTGGTGCATCCATATGATAGAATATTTTTCT
>NW_011475593.1:10871-13857 GCF_000754665.1 Bison bison bison
CGGGTCAGGTGGTCTGGTATTCCCACCTCTTTCAGAATTTTCCACAGTTTACTGCGATCCACACAGTCAAAGGCTTTGGTATAGTCAATAAAGGAGAAATAGATGCTGTTCTGGAACTCTCTTGCTTTTTCGATGATCCAGCAGATGTTGACAACTTGATTTCTGGTTCCTCTGCCTTTTCTAAAACCAGCTTGAACATCTGCAAGTTCACGGTTCACATATTGCTGGAGCCGGGCTTGGAGAATTTTGAGCATTACTTTACTAGCATGTGAGATGAGTGCAATTGTACGCTAGTATGAGCATTCTTTGGCATTGTCTTACTTTGGGATTGGAATGAAAACTGACCTTTTCCAGTCCTGTGGCCACTGCTGAGTTTTCCAAATTTGCTGGCATATTGAGTGCAGCACTTTCACAGCATCATCTTTCAGGATTTCAAATAGCTCAACTGGAATTCCATCACCTCCACTAGTTTTGTTCATAGTGATACTTTATAAGGCCCACTTGACTTCACATTCCAGGATGTCTGGCTCTAGGTGAATGATCACACCGTCATGATTATCTGGGTCTTGAAGATCTTTTTTGTACAGTTCTTGTGTGTTCTTGCCACCTCTTCTTAATATCTTCTTCTTCTGTTAGATCCACGCCATTTCTGTCCTTTATCGAGCCCATCTTTGCATGAAATGGTCCCTTGCAATCTCTAATTTTCTTGAAGAGACCTCTAGTCTTTCCCATTCTGTTGTTTTCCTCTATCTCTTTGCATTGATCACTGAGGAAGGCTTTCTTATCTCTTCTTGCTTTTCTTTGGAACTCTGCATTCAGATGCTTATATCTTTTCTTTTTCCTTTGCTTTTTGCTTCTCTTCTTTTCACAGCTATTTGTAAGGTCTCCCCAGACAGCCATTTTGCTTTTTTGCATTTCTTTTCCATGGGGATGGTCTTGATCCCAGCTCCTGTACAATGTCACGAACCTCAGTCCATATTTCATCAGGCATTCTATCAGATCTAGTCCCTTAAATCTATTTCTCACTTCCACTGTATAATCATAAGGGATTTGATTTAGGTCATACCTGAATGGTCTAGTGGTTTTCCCTACTTTCTTCAATTTAAGTCTGAATTTGGCAATAAGGAGTTCATGATCTGAGCCACAGTCAGCTCCTGGTCTTGTTTTGGTTGACTGAATAGAGTTTCTCCATCTTTGGCTGGAAAGAATATAATCAATCTGATTTCGGTGTTGAGCATCTGGTGATGTCCATGTGTAGAGTCTTCTCTTGTGTTGTTGGAAGAGGGTGTTTGTTATGACCAGTGCATTTTCTTGGCAAAACTCTATTAGTCTTTGCCCTGCTTCATTCCCTATTCCAAGGCCAAATTTGCCTGTTCCTCCAGGTGTTTCTTGACTTCCTACTTTTGCATTCCAGTCACCTATATTGAAAAAGACATCTTTTTTGTTGTTAGTTCTAAAAGGTCTTGTAGATCTTCATAAAATTTTAATTATTCCTAAACCCTAATCTCAGCAAATTTCTTTTGCCATAAACAGTCACCTCACAAAGAGGTCTCAGATAACAGTCCTTCCCATGACCTCAAGCTGCGGCCTACATGCTCATCCTGGAACATTTTTTGTAAAGATCCTTGAACAAATGTCAATGGTTACTTTATAGATTATTTTCTAGGCACAACTGCAGAAGGCTTTGTGCTTTCTCATGCTTCTCTCAAGAACAATAAGCACCTTAACATTCTTTCCAGCCAACTCAACCGAAGAAAGGAAAGAACAAGTCAGAATCACAAAACCTAGCTCCTTCATCCCAGGACCGTGCCTGTAGGGTGAGGAGAGGGGGTTGGGGCTGTGCCTCCATTTTGTCAGTAATGCCTAACACGGCTCCCAACAAGCTAAGATATCATGAAAAGTCATGAAACAATCTAAACTATATTGCTAAATGAAAAAAGTTGTTCTGAAAAGGTGAAATTCTGTATGACTCCAACTATATGAGATTCTGATGAGATTGGGCACATTCAGAATGCTTTACACAACTATATTATGTTCTGGAAAAGACAAAACTGTGGAAACAATAAAAAATCAGTAATTGCCACGGGTTAGGGAGAAGGAAAAAATGATTTAGCAGAGTTGAGTAGATTTTAAATGGCAGTGAAACTACTCTGCATGATACGGTAATTATAGATATATGTCATTATACCTCTATCAAAACCCAGAGAATGTACACCAAGAGTAAACTCTAGTGTGATCTAAAGACTTTAGCTAGTAAGAATAGTTTGTCAATATTGATTCATTGATTGTGACAAATGTACCTCACTAATATAAGGTGTTTATAATAGGGTGAGCTAGGAGGGGTAGAGGTCATGGTGAAAGAATATATGGAAATTCACTGCACTTTTCACTCAGTTTTCTGTAAACCTAAACTATATTAATAAAAATAGTGTCTAGTGTTGTTGTGTCTGAACTGAGAATTTCTTGTGTACAAAGTCTACTTTTGCAAAAGAGAGCATAAAAAGTAGACATGTGCTGATCATGTCTGCAGAGTAACACATGTTTTAAGTAAGAAAATAGCACTGTAAAAATTGATTAAAAATAGAAAATCTGTTAAGAAGTCTATTTCCAATGAAAACATATCTGTAACATTCATACACAACTGTAAAATCCTGCTCATCTGAAATTACATTTTTTAAAGGTTTTAAATGTGGTGCTGCTAGTTATCATTTTACCAATTACCTCATGCATTTGTTATATGATAAATACCAGGGAGAAATGATATGAACTATTTTTCCATGTCTAAATCATAAAATAAAAGTTTTCCTTTTCTAGACTCATTTTCACTTATTTACCCATCTATTCTATCTTCCCAAAGGTACTTGGCCAAAATCTAAACAACAACTATAGGTTCCCAGCACCATCCTGAATGATTTGAACATATTAGTTTCCTTATTTGAATCAATCAAGGTCAAGTCATATATGTAATTAGTTAGATCCCATTAAA
>NW_011475593.1:15818-18162 GCF_000754665.1 Bison bison bison
ATATCTTTCTAAAAATGTATTTAAATATTAATTAAAGCTCAGATTTTAAAATTATTTGCAATCTGAGTAATCAATTTCATATAGTTGCCTACATAACATGTCATGTACAGAATTGCTTACATACAAATTTAAAAATAAAATGAATATTACAATAGTCAGCTATTATGTGCAACTTTTGTGAATATCATATTAATTTGTGAGTGTCCCTAAAACTATGATTAAAATAACACTAGAAGTAAAAATTGGACATTTGATACTCCTGGGAAATAATGCTTCATTAAGCAATATCTATTTCATTTATGCTATCTAAGAATAAGGATTGAACTACTTAATTATTTTGTTCAAATCCTCCTCATATTCTGCAGTAGTGCTCTTCTCTGATTTTGGTTCAATTCAAAAAATCTCTACAGCATCCTGAAGCAATTGCCTTTTATTTGGAGTACATAAAGACAGAGTTGTGAAATGATTCTCTAGAGTCTGAACAATAAGTCGCATGAGCTGAAGTTAAGATTTACTGGTCTTATTATGCCAAAACAGAGCACCAGAATCTGAGTGCCAGCATGCATATGTTCTTCCATATATTATTCAAATATATGTGTTTATATATGTCTTTGTGTGAAGGGCCCAGGGAATGAATCTCTATTAATTAGTTATTGCTGCATAACACTATTACTATGAATTTAGCAGCTTTAAACAACACATATGTGTTACCTCACTATTCCTATGAGCCTTGAGTCCAAGTACAGTTTATCAGTGTCTGCTGCCTTGAAATCTCACAAAGCTTCATTTAATATGTCAGGTGGAGTTGTAGGCTCACAGGATTGACCAAGATAAGATCCACTTCTAAGTTCAGTAGTTTGGTAGGATTCAGTTTTTCTTAGTTGTGGACTGAAGGCTTCATTTTCTTGCTGATTTTTGCCTGCATGCCCTTACAGGCTATCAGCTGCAAATCTTTAGCTTCTGGAAGTCACCCATGGCACTTTGCATGTATTTGTTCTCAACATTCTCATTTGCTTCTTCAAAGACAGTGAAGAATAAACTCCAGGAAGACTGGTGTTGCAATCTTATATAATCACATAATCATATGCATTGAATAATATATAACCCATTATCTTTGCCATATTCTATTCATTACAACAAGTCACAAGTCCTTCCCACACTCAAAGGGAAGGTTTAGATAAATGTGGATTCTAGAAGGTAGGTGTCATGGAGCTCATTTTAAGTTTGTCTACCATAGGATTCCTCTTGCTTGGATCTAAGATGGTACTGAAAAAAAGAGAATAGATCATTTCTCACTGTACTGGATTTTTCTGTTAGAGCTTCTTTACATGACTTTTTTCCTTTTTTTTTTTTTTTTTCACTTGCTAAATACTTGTTCTACTTAGTTTTTCAAAACAGCTTAGAGTCCACATATTTCATCATAAGGGGCTCTGGGAATTAGGAAGAAGAAAATGCAGAGAAAAAAAAAAAAGAGGAGGAGGTGCAGGAGTAGATGAAAAAATAGAAGAGAAAAAACAGGAGACGGAGGAAGAGAAGGGAGGAGGGGAGGAAGAAGGAGGAAAGAGTGAGAAAATATGGAAGAAAGAATGGAAGGAAAGGAAAGAAGGTATGAGAGAAGGAGGGAGGGAGGGAGGAAGAAGGGAAAGAAGGGAGGAGTTGAGCTATAATTCTCAAAATTATATTGGAACACTTGGAAACAGAATGTCAGTTCTAGAATGCAAATACTATCTACTACAACAGGTCAATACAGTCTTGGGCTTGGACAGGTGCTGATTTGGGGCTTCTGGATATATAACTCATAAGAAAAGATTCTAAATGTTAATACTTAAATTTTCCTTCTACTTCATGGAATATGCCAACAAAGTCAGGTTACCCTGCTGTGCGATCACCCACTTCAGCTGTCTGACACTGTCCTGCATTCTAGAAATCTTTCCTCAATGAAGGCAGACAGGATTATTGTTTTCTCTCTCAGCTGTCATGGTCTTGCCATAGAGATCCACCCACACATACATCCTTTTGGATAGAAATAGAGGAAATAATTGTGAACAATCTGTCATATAAATCACATAATGGGCATTCTACATTAACTGTCAATTCAAAATGGACTTTACCTGTTTCTATTAGCAATTTTGAAATGTCAAATAATGAAGCTGCCATAAAACTCAGTATCAGATTAAATTGATACATTCAGGCTGTGTATTTCTATATTCATTCCATTGCTCAGACTGTGACATATCAAATATTTATCTCTGTACTTAACATGTTAAATTATCTATCATACCTACACAAAGAATCTTAATGCACTGGAAACAGATTAATGCACTGAAAATAAATGGTGAAGCAA
>NW_011475594.1:0-521 GCF_000754665.1 Bison bison bison
TGATAGTAAAAATGATCCAAAATCTTGAAAACAAAATGGAGTTACAGAAAAATAGTCTGGAGACAAGGACTGAGAAGATGCAAGAAATGCTTAATAAGGACCTAGAAGAAATAAAAAAGAGTCAATCAATAATGAATAATGCAATAGCTGAGATCAAAAGCACTTTGGAGAGAACTAACAGTAGAATAACTGAGGCAGAAGATAGGATAAGTGAGGTGGAAGATAGAATGTTGGAAATGAAGCAGAGAGGAAAAAAGAAAAAAAGAATTAAAAGAAATGAGGACAATTTCAGAGACTTCTGGGACAATGTCAAACACCCCAACATTTGAATCATAGGAGTCTCAGAAGAAGACAGAAAGGCCATGAGAAAATACTTTAGGAGACAGTAGGTGAAAACTTCCCTAAAATGGGGAAGAAAATAGCCACCCAAGTTCAAAAAACCCAGAGGGTCCCAAACAGGATAAACCCAAGGCAAAACACCCCAAGACACATATTAATCAAATTAACGAAGATCAAGCACA
>NW_011475595.1:0-615 GCF_000754665.1 Bison bison bison
TTCAACTTCAGCTTCTTCAGCTTTACTGGTTGGGGCATAGACTTGGATTACTGTGATATTGAATGGTTTGCCTTGGAAACGAACAGAGATCATTCTGTCATTTTTGAGATTGCATCCAAGTACTGCATTTCAGACTCTTTTGTTGACCATGATGGCTACTCCATTTTTTCTGAGGGATTCCTGCCAGCAGTAGTGGATATAATGGTCCTCTGAGTTAAATTCACCCATTCCAGTCCATTTCAGTTCGCTGATTCCTAGAATGTCGACATTTACTCTTGCCATCCCTTGTTTGACCACTTCCAATTTGCCTTGATTCATGGACCTGACATTCCAAGTTCCTATGCAATATTGCTCTTTACAGCATCGGACCTTGCTTCTATCACCAGTCACATCCACATGGCCCCCTTGTGGTCATAAATCTGACCATACTTTGAGGGGCATTTCATGATCATTTTGTCCTGTGTTGCAGCCCCAGTTCTGAAGGTTTTTGTTTATAGTCCTCTCAATATGTTATTACTCAGTTCAGTTCAGTTGCTCAGTCATGTCCGACTCTTTGCAACCCCATGAATCACAGCACACCAGGCCTCCCTGTCCATCACCAACTCCTGGAGTTCA
>NW_011475596.1:0-529 GCF_000754665.1 Bison bison bison
CTGGGAAAGATTGAAGGCAGGAGGAGAAGTGGATGGCAGAGGACAAGATGGTTGGATGGCATCACCAACTCAGTGGACATGAGTTTGAGCAAGTTCTGGGAGTTGTTGTTGGACAGGGAAGCCTGGTATGCTGCAGCCCATGGGGTCGCAGAGTCAGACACAACTGGGTGACTGAACAATGACTAGTCAGCTAAACTAATAAGAAATCTGCTTTGCCTGATGCATAGGTGATGGTTAGACGTTTTGTCTAACCCCCAAGATGGCTCAATTCATGGGAATTCTTCTAGTAGGATTTCATCACCTTAGTGAAGTTTCTGGTTCTTGCATTTATCCGGGGAAGGTGGGGGAAGACTGCGGTGAAGAAATGACCACTCACAGGGAAGCTGACAGGCTGAGAGCTGGTGAGGGGCTCAGCTTTGTGGAATGGCCTCTGCAAGCTCACCCTGGGGAGGGGCTCAGAGGTTTCACTCCTGCTTACTCCACCTAGTGTGCCTGCTATCCACTGCCATACCAGCTAGTCTGTGCAGGA
>NW_011475597.1:0-523 GCF_000754665.1 Bison bison bison
ATTGGTCAGGAGCCACCCTCCAAAAGCATTAGATAAAGTTGCATTCCTACAGAGCAAAGGTGTGGTGGGCTATAACAAGAAAAAGAATTAACTCAAGGGTCCCAGGTTACAAACATTAAAGCTACTGTTTACACCAATTCTATTAATCAATACACTGCCAGGGACACAGCAGGTAAGGGATATGGAAACTTAGCAGCAAACATTGGCCCAACAAGTGAAAATCCCTTCACCAATACAATTTCTAATCAATCTTTTAACTGCTCGAAGGAATCTGTATTTGGACAGTTTAGAACATCTCATGCCTCTCACAGTTGGGAGGCTCTGAGCAATCACATGTGGCCGGAAAAACCTATTCAGGCAGGCTAGAGGATTTCCAAAGGAGTTTGTAGGTTAAACACTGTCACATCCAGGAATTATTAACTGGAACTGTAAGCTAACTATTTTTTCAGAGAGAGGTAGTGGGGGACAGCCCCCCGTAAAGTCAGAGGTGTAGGTGAAAGCACAAAGCAGAAAGTAGGCAGAC
>NW_011475598.1:0-886 GCF_000754665.1 Bison bison bison
AATTTGAGTAACATTGTGCTTGGGTTAAGAGCTCTTAAATAGACAGCAATTTGCAATTGTGCAGAAGAAAAGCAGTCCATGGAAGAAACCATGTCAGTCATAATGAGCCGATGTAGATTCCAAGACATTATGACCAAATTAAAGAAAACATGTCAAATAAGTTGGAAACCAAGGGCCATAGGGAAAATGCTGTAATAGGAATCTTGCCGGAAAGAGCCTGTCCAATCTGTTTAGGCAGGAGGTATGTGCCAGGATAGAATGATTTATGTGGAAAATCTGAAAACCTGATCCACACCCCATTGAAATTAGTGGATCATGGGAATAATATGTGATTATTATGTTCAAAGTCAAAGGGCTTGATTTACTATTCTCAATAGAATATCAAACAGGTAGTGAAGGAGATGAGAATATTCCTCCCAGAAAAAGCAATGCAAAGGCCAAAATTTCTCATAAAAGTGGAATGTACTTGGAAATAAATGGGTTTTCTGATACCTAGTTCATAATCAGTTTTGCATAATGGAAAAAGAACATGTTTTGAAGTCTTACTAACCTGGGTTCAAATCCCAATATAGCCAAACACAAATTATATGACCTTGATGAAGTTATTTAACCTCTTGAATGCTTAGATTTCTTAATTAAATTGCACTATTGTTTCCTAACTTGTCAGGTTGTGCTGAAGGCTGTGACACAATGTGTATAAAGTTCCTTGAGTGTCGGGATAGTAGGTGCTAATAAAACCTGATTTTTCTGATTTATGGCTATCACTTTAAAAGGAACTCAGTAGTATTAGAAGAGGGCTTCCTTGGTGGCTCAGACAGTGAAGAATCCGCCTGCAGTGCAGGAAACCTGAGTTCGATCCCTGGGATGGGGAAACAGCAACCCACTC
>NW_011475599.1:0-735 GCF_000754665.1 Bison bison bison
ACCCCTAGGTTGGGAAGATCCCCTAGAGAAGGGAATGGCAACCCACTCCAGTATTCTCGCCTGGAGAATCCCATGGACAGAGAAGCCTGGCAGGCTACAATCATAGAGTCGCAAAGAGTTGGATATGCCTGAGTGGCTGACATTTTCATAGTCGATTTACAGTGTTGTGTTAGTTTTTTGTACACCAAAGTGATTCAGTTATACACATATACTTTTTCAGATCTGTTTCCTTTATAGGTTATTACAAGATATTGAATTATTCTCTGTGCTATATAGTAGGTCCTTGTTTATCTATTTTAAATATATAGCATGCGTGAGTGCTATGTTGCTTCAGTTGTGTCCAGCACTTTGCGTGTATGCATACACACACACACACACACACACACACACACATATATATATATCTGTGTCCAGCTCTTTGCAGACATATATATGTTAATCTCAAACTTCTAACTTATATCCTCCCCTGCTATCCCTTTTGGTAACCATAAGTTTGTTTTCCATGTCTATGAGTCCGTTTCTGTTTTGTAAGTTCATTTGTATCCTTTTTTTTTAGATTCCACATATAAGTGATATCATAAGATATTTGTCTTTTTTCTGTCTGACTTACTTCACTTAATATGGTTATCTCTAGGTCCATCCATGTTGCTGCAAATGGGCTTATTTCATTATTTTTTAAAATTTATTTTATTTATTTTGCTGCATTGGATCTTAGTTATGGCATTCGTGGTCTAG
>NW_011475600.1:0-1024 GCF_000754665.1 Bison bison bison
ACTCTGCTCCCCGCTTTACCCAGTCTATGTCCTCAAATTCTGCTCCCCGCTTTACCCAGTCTATGTCATCAGACTCTGCTCCCCGCTTTACCCAGTCTATGTCCTCAAATTCTGCTCCCCGCTTTACCCAGTCTATGTCCTCAGACTCTGCTCCCCGCTTTACCCAGTCTATGTCCTCAAATTCTGCTCCCCGCTTTACCCTCTATGTCATCAAGAAGCTTTGGGTCATGTTGCGGTTTGACAGAAAACAGCAAAATTCTGTAAAGCAATTATCCTTCAATTAAAAAATAAATAAATTAAAAAAAAAAAGAAGCTTTGGAATGTGAATTTCAATGTAAGCCTTAAAAATTAACATGTTAAAAACCTTTCTTTTATATTCCCAAAGAATTATGGCATTCTTCAATGTCAAGGACAAATGGAAAGCAGTGCAGCCTATCAGTTACATAAATTTATCACAGAATATAAATGAATCAAAAATGAAAACAAAAATCCTGTAAATATTCCCCTGGTAATCAATGGCCAGAATGTGTGGCCTGTTCAACAGGGTGGTCAGTCCTGGAGGGAGGTTTCTTGAAAGAGGAAGGGAGATCCAGGATGGTGGCACAGGTTTCCTGCCTCTTGGGGTGGGCGTGGGGGAACCAGAGCATCTCTGAGGAGCACTCAGGCGGCTCTGGATACCTTGGAGGAATTCTGTTTATCTGGTTAATGTAAAATATCTTAAGGAGCTCTTCACATTAGTACTTTTCCTCTGGAATCTGCTCTATTTTCAAATATAACAAAGGACTTGTCCAGTAGAGCTGTGACAGGCACCTCTGTTCAATCCAGCTGTCATCTAACTGTCTCTGGAGTATTATTTTTGTGTAGGTTCTGGTGATAAAAGGGGCTCCTTTTACTCTTCTAACCTGGGTAGGGCTAAGGCTTTTCCAAGCCGACTCTGACAGGCTCAAGACAAGGCTACTATAACCGTCACAGGAAGTCACAGGGAGCCAGGCACACGGTGCAGCCAAAGCCCACCTCAGAGGGA
>NW_011475601.1:0-586 GCF_000754665.1 Bison bison bison
GGTGATGAAAAAAAAAAAAGAATCACTCCCACCATCCCCACGTTACACACACGTATACACATGCCAGTGTGCGCATACACAGTTCTCCGGGCAAGTAATAGCCTGTAAGCAGGAAATCCTTCATGGGCTGTTTCTTGTAGTGTTCTGGGCCAGAGGCAAATGCTATAATCATTGGCTCAAACAGGAGAGAAAACCTAGAACTTTTCTTTACAGTCTTTGGGGGCACCCAGAGGAGCTTACTGTGAGACACTGGCTAAGAGAAGATAGTGCCTCAGGCCTGGGCAGGGCAGGTCTGCGGAGAATGATAGGAGCATCTCCAGAGTAAGGTCTGTCTGGCTGGAACAGCCAGAGCAGTTAAAAGAGCAGAGGACAATGCAGAGACCCCCTGAGTTGAGCTCACCGAGGATCTAAAGTAGAAAACTCTGGAAACAGGGTGAAGCAGGACAGCCAATGGAAAAGGCTTGTCCTTAGAAGACAGGCTTAGCATGCAAGCCCAGCAGTGCCAGTCCTCCACTGAGCAAGTGACCCAGGTGAGTTAGAACTCTGTCTTCTCATTTGTTAAGTGAGAATAAACTTTGTTTGCAAG
>NW_011475602.1:0-613 GCF_000754665.1 Bison bison bison
GCAGACAGAGTTGCCTGTCTTCAAGGCCAGTATTTCACATTGTGTGTCAGCCTAAAGCGTTAGTTACTAAAAGTCAAATTAGAAGGAAGAGCTACTTGTATCTATCTTAGGGACATTGATTTGCTGTCCTTGATTTTTCTATAGTGCTGTTAGAAAATTTAGGATTAAAGTGTTATGGATCTTTCCAACTATACCATTTAGTTAAATATGACATTATGGACCCATGTTGACATGATTTGTGGGAATCATTTGTACCTCAACATGTACAATATTGTGACTAGTATTAATCATTTCAATGAATTTAATGAGTTAAAACTCTTCATTTATGTTTTTGCTAACTGCTTAGATTGTGTACGGAGAAGGCAATGGCACCCCACTCCAGTACTCTTGCCTGGAAAATCCCGTGGACAGAGAAGCCTTGTGGGCTCCAGTCCATGGGGTCACTAAGAGTCAGGCACAACTGAACGACTTCACTTTCACTTTTCACTTTTCATGCATTAGAGAAGGAAACGGGAACCCACTCCAATGTTCTTGCCTGGAGAATCCCAGGGACAGAGGAGCCTAGTGGGCTGCCGTCTATGGGGTCACACAGAGTCGGACACGACTGAAGCGA
>NW_011475603.1:0-568 GCF_000754665.1 Bison bison bison
CTTTGAGTTAAAATTTTAAAAGAGTGCATTGAGCTGGCAAGCTGGAGTTTTATCTTGGTTTCTTCTTCTGCTCTGATTCTTCTGACCTCAAGATGAACTCATCTATCCCAAGTGTCACTTCAGCCCATCAAAAATGAAATAAAAAATGAAACGAAGTCAAACAAAGCAAATCAAAAGATGTCCTAGGTAACGTCAGATCTAATTCTTGTGGTAGCTTTTATGAGTACCTAAATTTCTCCAAGTTTTAGCTGCCTGGTCTAGCATTCAATCTTTTCTTTTATTTGCCCCCACCAAACAGTGGCAGCATGGCCAGAGGGAACAGGATGGAGAACAACTTTTAGCTAGTCTGAATATAGCAATGAACAAAATATAGTCTTTGATAATATGAACTTTACATGCTAGCTGCAAATATAGAAACTAAGCAAATGATCCAAAGTATGATAAGTAATACAAATAACAAGTTTGGTATGATATGGGAGTTAACAATCTCTAACAGAAACACCCAACAAAAAGAAGCATCTCCTCAGACCTAATATATAAAAGCTTTAGATGACGACTGCATACCTGA
>NW_011475604.1:0-533 GCF_000754665.1 Bison bison bison
CAGGTTAAATAACCTTTTTTAAACTTTGTATGTAGTAAAAGGCAAAATCAAATTTTATTTACTGTATAAGAATAAATACATAATTATCTTTCTAGTCTCTCTACAGAGAATGTTTTTATTAAAATCACCATCATATGAAAGCATGCAGGAAATAATAAGGCAAAAACAGTGAAGAGATAGTTAACTAAATTAGGCTTTTCTCCTGGATTTTGTGATATCTATGACATTGGAACATTTCTAATGTAAACTATGCATTCTTAAAATATATAATTTGTTATGATTCCCTTCCTCAGTCTAAATACATATTCACTTTCCTACCTAATTTTGTGTTTGTGTTCACTGTCAGGTACTCAAAGTTTCAGGCCCCAGAGAGCATGACCTGATTCTTCTGAAGCTTCCTCCCACTGACCAAACTCAAACAGAAATCAGCTTCCAGGGTGAGTTTGTCCGAAGGAATCAGCGGGGATGTAGATGGTGGTCAAGGCTAAGAAGAGGACACAGAGGAACCGTACAAAAAATGACCCAGATAATCA
>NW_011475605.1:0-601 GCF_000754665.1 Bison bison bison
CGCAGCAGGATCCTCTATGACCCACCTCCCAGAATATTGGAAATAAAAGCAAAAATAAACAAATGGGATCTAAGTAAACTTAAAAGCTTCTGCACAACAAAGGAAACTATTAGCAAGGTGAACAGGCAGCCTTCAGAATGGGAGAAAATAATAGCAAATGAAGAAACTACAAACAACTAATCTCAAAAATATACAAGCAACTCCTACAGCTCAATTCCAGAAAAATAAATGACCCAATCAAAAAATGGGCCAAAGAACTAAATAGACATTTCTCCAAAGAAGACATACAGATGGCTAACAAACACATGAAAAGATGCTCAACATCACTCATTATCAGAGAAATGCAAATCAAAACCACTATTAGATACCATTTCACACCAGTCAGAATGGCTGCGATCCAAAAGTCTACAAGCAATAAATGCTGGAGAGGGTGTGGAGAAAAGGGAACCCTCTTACACTGTTGGTGGGAATGCAAACTAGTACAGCCACTATGGAGAACAGTGTGGAGATTCCTAAAAAATGGAAATTGAACTGCCTTATGATCCAGCAATCCCACTTCTGGGCATACACAATGAGGAAACCAGAATTGAAAGAGACACAT
>NW_011475606.1:0-712 GCF_000754665.1 Bison bison bison
CAGGCTCCTCCATCCATGGGATTTTCCAGGCAAGAGTACTGGAGTGGGGTGTCATTGCCTTCTCCGTTGACTTAGAGACTAAACAACAACAAATGGGTAAACACTTGGGGTTCAGGAAGATTAGTGTGTAATAGTGTGTGTGTGCTCAACCGTGTCTGACTTTTTGTGACCCCATGGACTATATAGCCTGCCAGGCTGTCTATGGAAATTTCCAGGCAAGAATACTGGAGGGTTGACACAGAGCCCCTTTTTGAGATTCCTGAGCCATACAGCAAATTCCCATCAGCCATCCATTTTACACATGGTAATGTAAGTTTCCATGTTACTCTCTCCATACATCTCACCCTCTCCTCCCCTTTCCCCATGTCCATAAGTCTAGTCTCTGTTTCTCCATTGCTGCCTTGTGAATAAATTCTTCAGTACCATGTTTCTAGATTTCATTTATATGCATTAGAATATGATGTTTATCTCTCTCTGACTTATTTCTCTCTGTTTAATAGGTTCTAGGTTCACCCACCTCATTGGAACTCACTCAAAGATGTTCCTCTTTATGGCTGAGGAATATTCCAGAGGGGTTGGGATGGGGAGGGAGATGGAAGGGGGTTCAGGTGGGAGGGGATATATGTATACCTATGGCTGATTCATGTTGAGGTTTGACAGAAAACAGCAAAATTCTGTAAAGCAATTATCCTTCAATTAAAAAATTAATTAA
>NW_011475607.1:0-596 GCF_000754665.1 Bison bison bison
AGTTAATCTTTTAATTAAGCCTTGACTGGGGAAGGAGAACACCTCTTACTGAGGTGGCTAAAAACATTTAGGGTCTTGTCTCTTGAAATGGTTTTAAATCTTGACTTAGGGTTGATATCAAGTACTATACTGCAGTGTGGATAAGTAGCTCAGTTGAGCACAGCTATATTTTAACATCTTTGTTCTCCTATTGTGGTAAATTGACCCACAGGTGACCATTTGTAAAAATTTTGAAAAAAAAATTTTCCATTGTTCTACTTTCAAAGGTAAACTCAATGTTTAATTTTTCTTCTGAAACATTTTGTTAATTTGTATAAAAAGATTAAATTTCAGTATGGCTGTAAAAGGCTATTTTTATGTGAATTTAAGTGCAGTCACATATTTTTTAAACCATGTGTTTTACCACTAATTTTTCAGAGATACAATAAAATCCTCAAAGTAAAAATATAAAAAGAAAACAAACAAAATAAAGCATCCTATAATTGCATCTATGCTGCTAAATTGCTTCAGTCGTGTCCGACTCTGTACGACTCCATAGACGGCAGCCCACCAGGCTCCCCCGTCCCTGGGATTCTCTAGGCAAGAACACTGGAGTG
>NW_011475608.1:0-513 GCF_000754665.1 Bison bison bison
CATGGGGTCACAAAGCCTCATGGGCTATAGTCCACAGGGTCACAGAGTTGGACGCAACTGAGCGACTAACACTTTCACTTTCTAGGGCAATTATGAATTTTAATAGGAAAAATTTTTCTTTCCTCACCTCAGAAGAGAGATCAACACTTAGCTTAATGAAGATGGAACCACCAATAGGATGAATTAAGGTCTCACAGGGAAAGATTTTTATGTGAATCTCTTGGAAGCCTTCCAAACTCCTTCTAGAAATAAGGTTGCCAGATAAAATACAGGACACTCAGCAATATCTGAATTTCAGATAAACAATGAGTATTTTTTAATACAGGAGTGTCGTGCAGTATTTGAGAAATACATAAAAATGTATCTGAAATTCAATGGGTTATACTTATACTAAGCAATGATCCATTGTTCATCTGAAATGCAAATCTCACTGGGCATCATGCATTTTAATTTGCTAAATCTAGCAACCCTGTCTAGAAAGCACTCATCTATGCATTTGTGAGTAGAGCTGCT
>NW_011475609.1:0-974 GCF_000754665.1 Bison bison bison
TGTGTGTGTTCACTCGCTCAGTTGTGTCAGACTCTTTGCAACCCCATGGACTGTAGCCTGCCAGGCTCCTTTGTTCATGGGATTCTCCAGGCAAGAATACTGGAGTATGTTGCCATTCCCTTCTCCAGGGAATCTTCCTGACCCAGGGCAGGCAGATTCTTTACACTGAGCCACCTGGGAAGCCCTGATTAACTCTTACGCAACAGAAAAAGGTGACCTAGGTCTGCCATTTCCTGAACACAAGCTCAGTTGTAGAAAGAGAAGGTGGCCTAAATATGCTCATCCTTTTTCTGGATGAAATGAAAGGCCCACCCATAACAGTGAGCCAGGCAGCACTACAAATCAATAACAGAAAGATGGCAGGAAAACAAAAAACAAAAAGTAAATTAACCTTTAGGAAATTTTAACAATATATTGAACTAAATGAAAATACAACACCTCAAAACTCGTGATACACTGTTAAAGCACTGAATATTTACATTAGAAAAGAGAAAATCAATAATCTAAGTTCCTACCTAAAGACTAGAAAAAGAAGAGGAAAATAAACAATAATAAAGCAGAAAAGAGGATGTATTTGGAATGAGTTAAGTTGAAAGAGACTGCTGTTTAAGGGGAATGATGTAGAAAATGGAATATGAATGGGAGGAGAATTAGAGACAGACATAACCTGGGATGTGCAAGACGATTGCTCAGTGGCCTGAGGGCCCAGTTGGGGCTGGAAATTCTATTAGATGAACCAATATTTGGAGGGTTACTACCTTTCTCTCATGGTGGTCATTATGAGATTGGAGAAATCAGATGCTTAAAGGGACCCAAGATTGAGAGTAAATAGTGCAGATGTGGTATTTCCAGGACAAGGGGATGAAGATATAGTCAGTTCTGAATTAATATGCCCTGAGATCCTGCCTGGATAAGGAAAGAAGGGAAGAGAAAAGAAAATTCTTGGGTTACTGGGCATCTCAAGAAGCCCAAAT
>NW_011475610.1:0-609 GCF_000754665.1 Bison bison bison
GCCTTCACATGGTCCAGCTGTTCCAAGCAAAGCCCAGGGGGCTGGAAGTCTGGGCAGCTGGGCTTATGGAGGTTATGCTGTGGGGAGTCTGGACGTTCACACCCTTGCTCCTTCTCGGTAGACCTTGCTCATAGTGGGGGGATTGGAGGCAGTGGAAATATCACAAGAGGCAACAGATGGAGCCTCTGGAAGAGATGGATCAACCTGGTGCCTAGGCCCCCTGAATCTGTTGTCTGGACTCTTTTGGTGGTCATAGCTGGTACCTTTCAGTGTGTCATGACAGCCCATGACAGAAGGACTGGTGTGTGGGGTGGTCATTAAACACTGTCTCAGGCATAGGAGTTGGATAGACTTGAGTCTGAATTGGGCTACAGGGACTTGGGCAGATTTCTCAACCTGTCTAAGCCTCAGTTTCCTCATCTGTAAAATGGGGGTGTTTCCATAGACTGGACCAGAAGGCAGGGAGGCTGGGAGGAGCCCTGTGTCATGGGTATGCTGCTGCTAAGTCACTTCAGTTGTGTCCGACTCTGTGCGGCCCTGGAGATGGCAGCCCACCAGGCTCCCCTGTCCCTGGGATTCTCCAGGAAAGAACACTGGAGTGGGTTGCCA
>NW_011475611.1:0-563 GCF_000754665.1 Bison bison bison
CTTGGTGTTAATGTTGACATTGTTATATAATAAATAATAATATATTTTTTTTCTTTCAATTTTCTTAATGGGACCCAGTCCCTTATTTGGGGGAGGTCTGAGGCAAGTATGTTTCAAGATATGTACTTGTGGGGTTCCCCTCAAATACTCCTCCAACCCCCCAAACCTAAATTGGCCACCCTCCCTCTTGACTAAGAAATTACCTACCTCTGCCAGGGATGTTTCTGCCAAGCTTCCCTGCGCCCCAGCTTCTCTCTGATCTTGGCCTCCCTTCCCCATCCTCATGGAGGCCAGGTTTGCCTCCTGCCCACCAGTGGGGTCAGGATAACGCCCGACTCCATCTGGCGTCCTATCTCACTCGGCCCTCCCGTCTCCGCGTCCTTCCCGCCCGCTGAAACGTGGCCTATACCTTCCCAACCGGAAATCTCGCTTTGAAAAACTTAAAAAGCCCCGGTTTACATGCGGGCAGAACTGTGATAAGGAAGGCGCAAGCTCTGTGCTGACAAGCGTTGTGAAAAAGCCAAAATAAATATTCGTCCTGATAACCAAAAAAAAAAAAAAAA
>NW_011475612.1:0-617 GCF_000754665.1 Bison bison bison
CTTAGTCCATTAGTCACTTCATTTTTCACTGAAACTAGTTTTCTGGGATTGGTTGAGCTCTGATTAGAAATGTTATGCTCTAGCGTCTGGCAGACTTTAAAAAGTATCTTATTGTAAGTAATGAACCAGTCCCTAAAAAAGGTCAAACGGAATCCTTTCTCAAGTTAGGTGCCATCAGTTAGACAGTATTCAGGGAAAGAGTGACAGAAAAATAACTCTTGAAGCACTCTAGACTGGCTCTGTCAGGAAGTTCCAGAATTTCTAGGCGCAGTACAACCACAGTGACCCAGACATTGAGAGACCACAAAGCAGAAACAGAATGAACACAAATCACTCCTTGCCCTGTCTGCTAATGGACACTGGGGTGCATGTTGAGCCCGGGGGTGGGGGGTAAACCCCAGAATAGTGGACCCCCGTCTGCTGGCACAGTCCTGGCCCCCTCTCCAGCTGAGCAAGCCTGGGGAAACACACAGAGCCCCTGAATCACAGTCTCTGAGAATGAAGGGGTTAACCAGTTGAAAACCATTATTTCTATCTAAGCTCCCATGGTTTTATGAAGTTATTCTGAACCACAGAAGAAACAAATGACTTCACCAACGTATAGAGGTTTTAGAATA
>NW_011475613.1:0-1471 GCF_000754665.1 Bison bison bison
TTGTATTGGTTTTGCCAAATATTGAAATGAATCTGCCACAGGTATACATGTGTTCCCCATCCTGAACCTTAAGGAAGTGAGTAAAAAAGTGACAGTGAATGAGAAAACGTCAAGGAAATATTATACACGTTCTTGTAGGTTTTGAGCCCCTTTCGGATTAACTGTTAAGCTGAGTCCCCCTTGAGTGAGTGGCTGTACATAGTAAGGATCTGGCATGGTCTACCACCAGTAGTTTCAGCTTCTTGGAACATTAGTCATAAATATGTGAAAGACAAGGGTCTTAATCTGACCATGGGTCATCCATAAAACTCATTTTAAAAACTTTACCAACCTCTCCTGGAGAAAATAGGAGACACAACAGGATAAATTAATAGTTAAGGCTATGGCCAAATACCAAGAAGCCTAAGGTTTAACACAGGTACCTCATCATTAGGCAGATTTAGACTAGGTGACAAAGGCACAGAATAGGAGCTGAGTCTCAGGTAAGACTGAACAGATTCAAGAAATCAACCCTGCAGGGTCAGAAACTTCCATCATGTTAAATAAATAATGGCCCTTGACAGCTAATATACAGTCCAGAACCTGCTACTCAGGGTCCTGACACAAAGAATAAGAATAAGGTGATTACAACCAGATTGATCTCTACAGTTTATCCTCAGCAGAATCTAACATAAACCTATGTCTTTTATTAACCTTTTCTATCCACTTTGTTAGGTAAGAACACTGTAGTCACAATGGAGGCAGGTAGAGGAGACATAAGGTGAGGAAGAGGTGAAGGAAACACGGAGGTAAGGGTAAATGATATTTGTTGAATGCTTTCCAGGAGGGTTCCGATTCAAGGGACATGAGTTTGAGCAAACTCCAGAAGGTAGTGAAGGACCAGAAAGCCTGGCGTGCTGCAGTCCATGGGATTGCAAAGAGTTGTACATGACTTAGCAACTGAACAACAACAATGAATAATAATACATAGTATGTGTTATCTTTTCTTTAAAAACAATGTTATAAACTTAAAAAAATATTCTATATCCAAAATCTTCACAAGATTCTTCACAAAAATACATGAAGGAAGGTACATTTCTTGAAAAAGGGCCCCAAGAGACTGAACCTGATAAAGTTACCTGAATAATACAAAGCACAGCCTGGATCCCAACCCAGACTATCTTGAGTGATCTTTTACGGGAGTTTTTCATTGTTGTGCCACTTAATTTTGACATCTCATTTATATGGAGACATGGCATGTGCCCATATATTTGCTACCCTATGTCTGGTCCTCTCTTTAAAATAATGAGTAGCAAGGATATTGGAAAAGGGAGTATCTGGAGTGGTCATATCAAAGTAGGCAGATTATACAGATGACTGGAAAAGACACTGAGACCTTAGAAATGGCATTTTAGATGTTACCAAACAAGACCACTTAAAGTGAGTTTTCAAAGAGTTACAGAACCAAAGAAAACATTTAGAAAGCCACAAA